>NC_052518.1:61054272-61341772 GCF_014356525.2 Nilaparvata lugens | reverse complement strand
CTTCTTCTTCTTCTTCTCTTCTTCTTCTTCTTCTTCTTCTTCTTCTTCTTCTTCTTCTTCTTCCTCTTCTTCTTCTTCTTCTTCTTCTTCTTTTTCGTCTTCTTCTTCTTCTTCCTCTTCTTCTTCTTCTTCTCTTTCTTTTTCTTTTCTTCTTTTTCTTCTCTCCTTGATTAATTCAAGATCACAATGCGATGTTCCATTTCTTATTCTATTTTTTTTTTTTTTTTTTTTTTTTTATCAATCATCCACTGACCACCTATAGAAGGGGTATTCGGATTTGTCAATCAATATTATTCAGAAGAATAAAAAAAAAAAAAAATCATTTAACTTACATAAAACATTACAAACTAATTATTTTGTACCTCATAATAGGTAAGGAATTCTTCAATTGAATATGCACATATATTCAGTAATTCATTTTTCATCAAGGCCCTGAATTTACGGCCTGTCGTTGCTTTAAGGCTGGCAGGTAATTTGTTATAGAGTCGAATCCCAGCACTTTTAACTCCTCGCTCATATAAGTTGTTCTGTGGGTATCATCTCTTAAATCTTCACGATGTCTAGTTCCGTAACTGTGGAAACGTGCACCAGTTTTAAATTTGTCCTTATTTTGATCAATAAAACATAAAGCCTCTAGAATATACAAACTGGGAAGAGGGAGAATTCTCATCTGTTTGAAGTGTGGTCTACAGCTTGATCGTATTGTCTCTCCAACCATCACTCTTATTGCCCACTTCTGGATTCGAAAGATGTCTATTACTTGAGTTGAGTTTCCCCAGAAAATGATTCCGTAGGCCAGAAGAGAATGAAACATTGCAAAATAGACATCTTTGAGGGTTCTATTGTCTAATAATAATTTCAAATTTCTAAGAACAAACACCACAGAGCTCAACTTGTTTTTTAAAGATTCTATATGAGGTTTCCATGAGATTTCAGAATCCAATACAACTCCTAGAACTTTAATATCATTTACAGACTCCACATTGCTGTCTTCCACTCCCAAAGTTACTTCTCTAGCCGTTCTAAAAGGTAATTGCTTAGTCTTTCCATGATTCAATATCAGCATATTAGCAGTCAGCCACATCTCAAGTTTCTCAAAAGCAGTTTTGCACTCAGATTCCATTTCTTTCTGACAGTTATTCCTCAATAAAATGCTTACGTCATCAGCATATAACACACAGTGTGCCGGTTCCAGATAAGATGGTAAGTCATTTATATATAGAAGGAAGAGGAGTGGACCGAGCACCGATCCTTGAGGGACTCCACTCCTTGTCTTCAACCATTCTGAATTATATATATAGGGGGGTGACTGAATCTCAACCCGCTGATATCTATCACAGAGGTAAGAGTGAAACCATCCGAGAACTACATCCTGAAACCCATACATCTGTAACTTATGACACAAAATTTCTCCATTAACAAGGTCGAAAGCCTTGGAAAGATCAGCCACTAATCCACATGCCTTGGATCCACCATCCACAGAAGTAAGCACCTCATCCATGAATGGAAAAAGAGCATCGCCTGTTGAATATTGTAGTTCAGTTACTATAGTTCAGTTTCATAAGTTCTTCGCAATTTGTGCACATTCCTTCTTTCTCTTCTTTTCTTCCCTATTATTATCATTATTTTCCCTGTGATTTTTCCACTAGCTATCCAGCATGTTCAAATGTTTATTTTTCTTTCTATATCTATTTATCTTTCTACCTTTTCTCTTTCTATCTGATTACCTTCTACTAATATCCATATATTATATTATAATATCCATATATTTATCCATATAATATTCGATTCTTTCCCACATTAAATCATACTATTCCTCTTCAATTTTATGCGAATATTATTCATTATCAGTTATATTATGTATCTTTCCTCTATTGATAACCTTCTTCAAAGATTTTTCGTTTTTCTGCTGGCTTCTTCTTCTCTTTTTCAGTTTTTACTGGATCCCATTTCGCTCTATCTCCACCATGAACACGGCGAGCCGCGACCTAGGCCGCGTCCGATACTGGTAAAGTTTATCAGTTATCAGACAAAACGTGCCGTTCTCTCCGTGCGGCGGCAGCTGAAGGGGTCCTCGATCACCATCCGTGAGGACCTCACTCGGAAGCGGAACAGCTTCTATCGCGAGGTGGCTGCTCGTGTGGGCCAAGCAAACGCCTGGACTGTTGATGGTACGGTAAAGTGGAGGGAGGGGGATAGAATTATGTTTCGGAGAAATTTCTGATTAATTTAGTAGAAGCTGAACTATGAAATTGAATTTAGACATCGTAGTATCTATGTTTCTGTGAAAGACTTATCATTGGTTTATTATTATTTGATTCATTTTCCATTTTTCACTACTTTTTGAAAATATTTTATCTATTACTTTTCTTTGTTCTCCTTATTAATTTTATATTTTTCTGAAATTTTAAATTACTGAGTAAAAATTTGTTCTGTCTTATATAAGACAGAACACAGTTTATCAGATCAAAGTTGGGTTTGTTCGTCATAATGAAATACTTTGTTTGCCATAATACTGTACGATTTAATGATTGATAATTATTTTTCTAAAACACAAGAATAGGTAGATAGTAATCTGTCTACAATTTTCTTACAACTTAGATGATATACTCTTATAGCCTAAAATAATTACAGATTCTATCTGATTTATCTTTCATGTGGTTTATCTTCCCACTATTATTCATTACTTTTCTGCTCTCAATTATCAATATATTATTGGATCTCTCTCCTTTTCTCCTTCTCTCTCTCTTCTACTCTCTCTCACACTACATTTTCATATTTTTTCTGCTCCCAATCTATTCTATTTACCTGAGGATTGTCGTGATTGCTCTTATCTACTATCTGTAATAGTGGACTCGGTTCACACTATCTTTTATTCCGTTTGACTCTCGCATTGATCGACATCCTACAGTCTTCTAGTTTACTGTGTATCTAATCTTGAACTGAAATACTTTTGATCTGTCATTCACAAAAACCGAATTAGAACCTCAATTTTATCTTTTAGGAGCCGAACAGCTCAAGCCTGTAGCTAGCGTTCCGACTCATTGCTTACTGCTGTACATTACTTTGTTTTTTATCTCTCCATTTTAATATAGCGTTATCTTATGGTTTCATAGCGCTCGACTTCTTCACTTGATTATTTTCTTCTTCTATCTCTTATGATTTCTATATTTCTTCTATCATTTCCTTCTTTGTGTGTGTGTGTCAGTATGAATGTGGTAAGTGTCTTTTTTGTAGCTTCTCATTGTTTCGCCGATTCACCCCCCTCTTCTGCCTTGCTGCTTCGTCGCAGCCACCTTGTCTATACAGCAGGATGACGGCGCGGCCGCGCTGAGTGTCGGCGATTCCCTCAAGCGGGCATTCTCTCCTTTCCCGGATCGACTTAAGATCGCTCATGTTAATGCGCAATCCCTTCTCTGTCATATAGATGAATTTAGGCACACTTTCGAGGGCAAAGATTGTGACATCATTCTTGTATCCGAGACCTGGCTAAAACCGACAATCCCTAATCGACTTGTTGCACTCGAGGATTATGTGCTCATTCGGAATGACCGGCTACACAAGAATGGGGGAGGGGTTGCCGCGTTTGTCAAGCGTTCTCTGCTGCCTGTTCATAAGTTTTCCTCTGATACCTCCCGTGCAGCTAGACCTGAATACATGTTTATTGAGGTTAAGTGTAACGGAGTTAAAATGTTAATAGCAGTTTGCTACAGGCCGCCTCATATTGGGTATATGTCAGAATTTGAGGAAGCACTACTTGAGCTGATGGTGCCCTATGAACATGTGGCTATCATGGGTGACTTCAATACTGACTTACTTGGACCTGATACTCATGACAAAATACAACTGACCACTATGTTTTTTGCGAATGGTATGACCTTGCTGCCTCTCCAAGCTACGCACCATACATCCACTTCGGACACATTGCTTGATCTTATTGCAGTTGCCGATGTGAGAGCAGCTGTGTGCCATGGGCAGTTCCCCTTTCCAGGCCTCTCTGCACATGATATGATATTCCTAGTTTATAATATTAAGAGGCCTAAACCTAAACCAAAAATAATCACTTATAGAGATTATAAGAATATAAACTACCACAATTTGTTCAATGATGCAATTAACCTTGACTGGTTACAGATATTCCAAACTAACAATGTTAATGTTATGTTGGACATTCTTAACCACAATATAGTTTCTCTTTTTGAAAAACATGTTCCTTTAAAAAATCGCAGAGTAACCAGAGATCCTGCTCCATGGCTCACAGATGAGATACGCCAGCTAATGAGGGATCGAGATTATTGGTGCAAAATTGCAAGAGCTTCAAAAAGCCCCAATGATTTCAATCATTATAAGCGTTTGAGGAACTCTTGCAAGCAAACAATTAGAAATGCAAAAGCTACATTCTATCGTAACTTGATCTCCTCAAAGCGATCATCAACTTCATCTCTTTGGCGTGCTCTGAAGGAGATTGGGGCTGGCAAGGAGAGGCAGGTACCGACTGTAGCTCACTCGCTGGATGATCTCAATGACTTCTTCACTGACATCCCTGTGGGTTTGGACCAAGCTCGTGCTCACTTTGACTCTCTGCCTGATTTTCATCCCAATGAGGACTTCTACTTCTCCAATGTCACGGAGCAAGAGGTCTTCTTGGCTGTTCATCGAGTGAAGAGTAATGCTGTTGGTGCAGACGGTATCCCGATTAAGTTCATCAAAATTATCCTTCCTTTTATCCTCCCATTTCTCACCCATTTGATCAATACCTCACTTTTAACGTCTGTTTTTCCTAATGACTGGAAGCTATCTATAGTGATTCCCTTGAACAAGATCCCTAACCCTCTCTCTCCATCCAATTACAGGCCTATAAGCTTATTGTCCGTTTTGTCCAAGGTTCTGGAAATTATCGTTCACTCCCAATTAAGCTCATTTATCCATGGTTCTGGATTGATTGGTGACTTTCAATCGGGGTTCCGTAGTGGTCATAGCACCACCTCTGCGCTCCTGAGAGTCACTGACGACATCCGTAGGGCTATGGATGGTAGAGAGCTAACAGTTCTAGTCCTAATAGATTTTAGTAAGGCATTCGATAGCATTTTCCATCCCACTTTACTCTATAAACTCAGAAACTTAGGTTTTTCCAACTCCACTGTGGCATGGGTGAGGTCCTATCTTCAGGGTCGGTGTCAGTGTGTGAGAGTCGGGGATGCCTCTTCACGGTGGCGTGAAGTGAACAGAGGAGTTCCTCAGGGTTCGGTATTTGGTCCTCTGCTGTTCAGCATCTACATAAATGACGTGACAAGCACTCTACTCACGACCAGACATCACCTGTATGCCGACGACTTGCAAGTATACCAGCACTGCAAGAAAAATGACTTCGACGTCACAGTTGATGAAGTCAATGCTGACTTGACTCGTTTGGTACGATGGACTGAGAATAATGGACTGAAAATTAACGAAACTAAATCAAAATCAATAGTCATAGGTTATTCAAGACTTTTAAACACAATTGACATAACTAACGGACCATTTATAAAATTGAATAACATACAATTGCAATACAGTTCTGACGTGAAAAATCTAGGACTTACAATGACAAGGACTCTTGACTGGACCAGCCACGTGACTCAGACTTGTAACAGGGTCATTGGGGGGATTATGACATTGAAACGGATCTCTGACTTCATTCCCTTTTCAACGAAGGTTATGTTGGTCAAGACTCTGATCTTCCCGATCTTCAACTACTGTGACATTGTGACTCTTGACATGACAGTTCAACTTCTGCAGAGGATGCAGCGTGCACATAATTACTGTGTTCGCTTTATCTTTAACCTGAGACGTGACGACCATGTAACTGAATACTTTAACAGACTTGAAATTATGAAGCTGCGTGAGAGTAGATCACATCATGCTTTGTGCTTCCTCTATAAGATATTGAAAACTAAAACCCCTAAGTATCTGGCAGTAGAGTACCGTTACTTGGGTGACTTTGGTCGTGGAGGAACACGGCATGGATCCCATCTGCTGGCTGTCCCAACACATAGGACTGTTATGTACAATAAGTCGTTCCTTGTGACAGCCTGTAGTTTGTGGAATTCTCTGCCTGCTGAGCTAAGGCTTGTTGAGGGACATCGTCGGTTCGGTGCGGCTGTCTTGCGGTGGATCAGAGGTGGTGGACTCGGCTGGAATGTTCACTAAATCTTAACATGTGTGTTAGTGTGTGTGTGTATGTGTGTGTGTGTATGTGTGTGTGTGTGTGTGTGTGTGTGTTTGTGTGTGTGTGTGTGTGTCCTTTCTTCCTCTTTAATTTATTCCTCTCTTTCTTCTTTTTTCTTCTATCGAAATGATCTATGGATTTTGAACAGACGTTTCTTCTGTTTTCACTTTTCAGTTTTCTCTTTTTCTCATTGTATTATTTTCACTGATTCAAATTAGAAAGAAATTTTGTTTTTTTTCTTTCTTTCATTCGCTACTTGAAAATTTTATTATTTTGTAAATTGTTTTATTTTATCTTATAATCTTTGTTGTATAGTGTTTTAGTTTTACTTAGAATTGTATTGGAGGGTTAAGTGTAAGAGAGGGCTGGCTGCGCCCTAACTTCGCCCTCCTAGGTTTTTAATAAAGGCAGCTAATCAATCAATCAATCAATCAATGAACACGATCTTCCACTACTGGATTTCATCTCTCTCTATCTCCACTTGGACTCGATTTTCCACCACTGGATTCCATCTCTCTCTGTCTCCACTTGGACTCGATCTTCCACTACTGGATTCCTTCTCGCTCTACCTCCACTTGGACCCGATTCTTCCACTACTGGATACCTACTCGCTCTATCTCCACTTGGACCAGATCTCCCATTACCAGTTCTTCCTCAATCTTCATCTTATTCACCATTAGGATTATTCATCAACGAAACTCCACACATCTACATCTTATTGTGTTTAGTGAATTTCTGAACTAGTGCTTTAAATAGTGAAGGGAGCCGAACTGTCAAGGCATACTGAATGCACTCGAATCAAGAGACTTTTTCATTTAGGTTAAGTTTTATCAGTTTCATCCCCATTTCCCCCGTCATGTGTCGTTCTGAGGTCGGTTCACGATTGGTCTGCTGCTTCCATGATGCCTCTTACTGACACGTCAGCTCGCTCGCCCTCAAGTAGGTATGATTATTTCAATAATAGTAATAATGACGCAGGTACGTTTCTAGCAAATAAGCTCCACTCTTTCAAAAAACTTTTCAAGGCTGCTCACCTCAACGTACAATCCCTCAGTTGCCACATTGATGAACTCAGAGCAATCTTCCGTTTTCAGGACTTCAATATAATCGGAATTTCCGAATCATTTTTGAAGCCTAGTATTACATCAAATTTTGTTGCATTGCCTGGATATAATCTTTTCCGGAATGATAGATTAAATAAAGCTTGTGGGGGTGTAGCAATTTATGTGAAAGATGGTATCAAAACAAAAGTTTTAATCACATCTAAACAAGAGTATTGTTCCAGACCAGAGTTTATGCTACTTGAATTATCCTTATCTAGTAATGATAAATTACTCGTTGGTATCTGTTATCGCCCACCAAAAATAGGTCATTTCACAGATTTCGAAAATGCCTTGCTTTCTCTTATGCCTTGTTATAACCGTATACTAGTTATGGGGGATATGAACACCGACTTGAACATGACGAATCGTAACTTTGACTACTTTCAACTGACTACAATTTTCCAATGCTTAAACATGACTATTTTACCCCTCGATCCAACTCATCATACTAATGAATCAGACACACTCATTGACCTTCTCATTGTTAGTGATCCCAATGAGGTTGTTCAAGCAGGCTAAATCTCAGTCCCAGCTATTTCTAGACATGATTTGATCTACTGTGTACTTTCCCATAAGATACCCAAGCCAGAACAGAAAATTATCACTTATAGAGACTTCAAAAACTTTGATGAAGCTGCCTTCCTGACTGATGTGGCTCAGACTCCATGGCATCAAATTGAAGCATTACCCTCAGTTGATGACATGGTCAAGACTTTCGAGAATTGGACTTTGACTTTGTATGACAAACATGCACCTTATGTGACAAGGAGGATTAATAGAAAACGACGAGTACCGTGGATGACTGAAGACATACTTAAGATGATGGGACGTAGAGACAAAGCACATAGAAAATTTAAAAAGACATTTGACTTGGACAGTTTGATAGAGTATAGGAGCCTTAGAAATAGGGTTAAACAGGAATTACGGAACTCAAAGATTAGGTACTTGAATTCGTTTATGACAAACAATAGACAAGACTCTAAATCACTTTGGCAGGGAATAAAAGAATTCGGGCTTGGCAAACAGAAATCGAATCCACAAATTGACTTACCATTGAATAATATAAATGACCATTTCGTTTCACACTCTAACCAACGCGACAAAGTTGTCATTGCTAATCATATAGATGATCTTGAAGAGCAGGTTACAAACTTAGATTTACCAATCACTGATCAATTTCATTTCCATCCAATCTCAGAAGAAGACACTTTCAGAGCAATTCAATGTATTCATAGTAATGCTACGGGTGTAGACAAAATTCCTATTAAATTTATCAAGAATATGTTATTTGCTGTTTTACCAACCATTACATCCATTTTCAACAAGTCACTTGAAGAAGGCATTTTCCCTGAAAACTGGAAGTTTGCTCTGGTTCGCCCTCTAAATAAAGTTCCATCACCCAATAAAGTTGAGGATTTTAGACCAATCAGTATTTTACCTGCATTGTCCAAAGTGCTAGAAAGACTCATTCATGCTCAAGTTGTAAAATTTCTAGACAACAATAGTAAGCTTCATAACTTTCAATCAGGCTTTAGAAAATTCCATTCAACTGAGACAGCTCTGCTTCGTGTTACTGATGATATAAGGTTAGCTATGGACCAAAGAAAATGCACCATCCTCACCCTATTTGATTTTTCTAAAGCATTCGATACTGTTGATCATACTGTCCTTCTGAATAAGTTGGCTATTCTTGGTTTCAGTCACAACTCGTTAGTTTGGTTTAAATCCTATCTATTGGGTAGGAAACAATGTGTATCTGTCGGTGACAAAAAGTCAACTTGGAAAAACGTTATGCATGGAGTACCACAAGGTTCAATTTTAGGCCCTCTCCTCTCCACTTTGTATGCTAATGACCTTTCTTCCATTATCAAATTCTCCAGTTTCCATACTTATGCAGACGACCTTCAAATCTATTTAAGCTGTCCCATAACAAAAATTAATGAAACAGTTGGAATAATGAATCAGGATATCAATTCGATAGTGGAATGGACAAAGAAAAATGGCCTTAAGCTTAATCCCATCAAAACACAACCCATTATAATTGGATATTCTCGTCTTATAAACAATATTGACCTTGAATCGATTCACAAAGTTAGTGTAGACGGTAATGACATTCCTTACTGTAGCTCAGTTAAAAATTTAGGCATTATTATGAATAATACTCTTGACTGGTCAGAACAAGTGAACAAAACTTGTAAGAAGGTATTCTCAGCCATGCATGCATTGAAGAAAATGCACGATATCCTCCCTAGAAACATTAAATTATTATTGGTCCAATCTCTCATCTTCCCACATTCAATGTATTGTAATTCTGTTCTTAATGATATGCAAGTCACTCTGAATGATAAACTACAGCGTTGCCAAAATTATTGTCTACGTTTCGTCTACTCTCTCCAACGCCATGATCATATCACCCCAGCCCACATTGCTAGTTCAACATTGAAGCTTCCCGATCAGAGGCTTTTTCGAATAGTCAAGCTTGTTAGAGATATCTTGAAATACGGTAATCCGAACTATTTTAAAGATGATTTCAAATTTGTCTCTGAAGGTAGGAGGATAGATGCTTCACATACTAGAACCGGAGAAAGTACTTTAAGGATACCCAATCATCGAACTACTATTTTCACAAAATCCTTCTTAGTCAGTGCCTGTCGTGCATGGAATACACTTCCTGTTTCTATCAGGTCTATCGAGAGCCGAGCGAGCTTCAACCTGACTTTAAAAAAACATATTTTGGAGCAAATGACTGAAACTGTCCGGCCCTAGAACGATACATGACAACCATCCCTCACCCATTCCACCAATATAAACCTTTAACCATGTTATAGAACGAATTGTATATATATATATATTATATAAACTCATGTTATTTCAATTATCCACTGCATACTGCTGTATATTACTGAAATTTGATAACCCTGATCTACTTTCAGCCTACTTTATTTTATTAATCAATTATTTGATCTTATCTACCTATATAATTATTTTACTTTATCAATTTTCTGTTTTTTTTCTCTTCAATATTCATATTGATTAAAACTTTTACAATATTTCCATTAATAAATAAATCCTTAGTTTAAATAACGAAATTAACGTTTTGGTAGAGAGTTAGTGGGGAGGATATTTTTATTATTCTTCCCAAAGAATGGACATTGATATGTCCAAAGCTCCGCCAATTTATGTAGATGCATAACAATATGATTATTATCTATAGTTATTATATTACAAATTGCTTTTTCATATCATATACAGTTCTATAGTTATTTTCCTAGTCTATATTATGTAAATTCATCTATAATTTTGCTGTATTGTAAGCTATTGTATATAAGTGTATAAGCCAGTATATATTGTAATCTACATAAATAAAGTACTCAATCAATCAATCAATCTCTTATCACACACATGATAATGAATTGAAACGCAGATTTCTATCTTTGAATATCATGCTTTAGTTAGATCAATAATGTTTCAATAGCCATCTAGATCTAGGTGAACTATTTGTAACACAAAAACTAATAATTAAAACCACTCTAAATAAACCTTGATTAGTCCCAACCGATATGGTTTTCAGTAACTTTAAGTACATGACAAAAAGACAGTAATTGTGGGTTGGAAACGTAATTTTGAATATTTATTATAATAAAATATAAATCCCATTTTCCCGGTGCTCTAAACTCGTTATTTAATAATAAGCCTACAGTTTAAGAGCCATCAGAAGAACAAAAATCATAAACCTTATTCCGGGCCACTTTCTCATTAATTCTAAATTCTCGTATATGTGTGTGATAAACGAAATTTGAATTTGAAATCACAACATTTTTTGAAAAACGTGCTTATTCTACGAAAATTGAAACCCCTTTCTTAGCTGGCGTCTAGGAATAAGAAATATATTGACCGATAAATACAAACAATTTGGATGTAAGTAGATTAGGCGATTAGGCCTTGTCTAAAGAATTCAGCTTATAGTCTGTTATACAATGAATGAGCAATTCAATATTCATAACATCTTAGTAGTCATCTTATGAATAGTGTAGTCATTCATCAAATCAGTCTTATCAAGTCATAATTATCATTACTCATTACAATTGAATAAATTAAGTCATACATTGAAAAAAAACTATTTATAAACTCACAGCACTGAATATCATATTTTCAACAATTTGAGAATTAATTTACGGAATAATAAGCATTTTCATTCAGAATTAGATTTAGTGCGTTTTTTAATTTATTCAGAGGCCAGTTTCTTCTAATATAAGATAGGGGCAGATATTGAACATGGAGTACACTAAATAGGGATAAATTTCTAGCTCTTACTCAATCTGACATTAGGAGTTACAATACTCTAGTAGTCCAGATAACAGTAGACCTCACTGAACATCCTTTGCAATGTGGTAACGAGAATCCTTTGCCATCTACTACAAATGCTATCTACTAGGAATAAAGTCATTGTTATTATATCAGGTATTTTTTAAAATGTTTGCCAATGGCCCCACTAAGAAATCTGATCAGGCTGGTTGGAGACTTCCAATCTACCATACGATCACATTTATATTACATTACATTACATTACCAGGGCTACCAGACAATGTTTTGCAGTAGTCGTCAATATACTATATCATAATGGAAAAAGTAGAACTTTCATATATGAAAGTAATAAACTCACTTCGTTACAAATAAAATCTATTGGTGTGCTAATCTAAATGTTGCACTACTTCAATCCTGTAAAAATGTATACCGATATAATACTTATCCTGAATTGATGGAATCCCAAGTCCCATTGCGCTTATGATGATTTTTAATATTAACTCAGTAAGTTCAGAAAGTTATTGCTCAGTTGAATCAGAGCTACGATTAAAAAGATGATTTGGGAATTATCAAGTGGCACTTTTTGTTTTTCACTGGGATTTTCATTTTGTAACATGTAGAGACGCTTGTCGAACAACAATCTGTTAAATTTCTATGGGAAAGATTTCATGAGGAAAATGAAGTTTTTCATTGACATTATCATCTGTAGCTCGGAACGCCATGATAAATCTTGGCATCTAAAGCGGCGTTTACACCAATCCTCACAGATTATTATAGATTGAACGGCACTTGAAAAACACATATGTTCATCATGTGTATGATAAGTTATGTTCAATCTAATAGAATCTATAGAATCTATTGGTGTTAACGCAGCTTTACTCTGTGACTGTCTGAAGTTAATATTATATTAATTTGAATTTACAATTCGAGACCGCAGCTTGGAAAAAGAAGATATGATTAGCTCATAATATCGGGGAACGAGCTTCGCTCAGGAGTACAAAAGCATAAACAATTTATTACGAAAGAAGGAATTATAATGAAAAACCATTTTGGCCATGTGGTTTTTAAGAAGCGGTGAAGAATAGGTCAGTGGTAGGCTATTTGGCTTTTATATATTCCATTTCATATTCATATTGATTATTCTTCCGGGTAGAAGGTTTAATATATACTCATTAGATATATTGGAATAGTTATCTTGGAGTTTGGTAGAAATATATTACATTTGCATAGAACTCAATTTATTTATTTAAGTTATCTTCATAATTCTATCTATCTTCTATCTAATTCTAATAGGTTACCAACCCATCCCTTTCTTATATGATAAACCTTCAATCATAAACATATACCTGCATGATTGAAAAACAGCAGACATTCAATTTACCAGAACAAATAATGGAGTGCCTTCAAGTTCAGATGTAGGCAACACGCCTAACTTCTTCCTACATTCGCTACCTTGTCTCTACGACACTGACCTTGCTTCTGTGAAACACTTTGTTTCAGTGAGAACTTGCTTCTGTGAGACTGCCATTTATAGCGCTACTACTTTGGACGGAGACCTTGTCTCTATGAAACTGCTTGTCTCTGTGGGAACTTGTTCCTGTGAGACTGCCATTTATAGAAATACTTGCTCCTGTGAAACTTGTCTCTGTGACACTAATATCGTTCAAAAACACTACTTGTCTCTGTGAGAACTTAATACATCCCCGTATTATCCTCATTGGAGGGTTTTTTCACCTTCTTCCGTTTTGCCTTGCCTCTAGTTGCTGGCACATTTGATGCTACATTACCCAGGTCTTTGTCATCTATTTCATTATGAATATCTACCTCAACATCCGTGGGTTTCATGGTATTTATTTTTTCCCCCCATATTAAAATTAACACACTTCTGACATCATATAAAGTTATGAAGAATATAAAATAAAAATAAAAAATATGGGTAAAAGAAAGGAGACGGGGCCGCCGAATGCAATTGATGAACAGGTAGAAGTTCTATAATAGTTCTATTATAGTGACCCTTCACTGGTCGCCTATTGTTTATGAGTTTCGACATTTTCGAGGTCTATTGTTAAGGATTCCACTCCGGGAAATAAATTGGTGGCTCAGTCTGATTACTTAAAGGCATTTTCTGCTGTAAACCAGTGGTAGTCTACATTGATTCGATAAACACACATTACTATCGATTATAAGTACAAATTTAGTCAAACTAAGAACGTATTATTTTTTATTTTACGTCCTTTTATACTTATCCTTACGCCCTATTATATTCAGTGTACATGATGAGACTAAATACATTACATAGACATTACAGTACACAAACACACACATATCTAAGTAGAAATTGGTGGTAGTGGTATTAAAAACCGTTTCAGACCAGTCTTTGATATGTGTTCTCGAAACTCAGTGAGACTTCGATTATACTCCATGTAGGACGGGTAAACTGTAAGACACTGATCGAGACAGTAGTTACAAGATCTGTCAACTTGCTTGGACGAGCTGCAAACTGCACGTGATTGTTACTGAAATGTACTGGAATGACATCCCCGGAGAAGGGGGAAGTTGAGGGTGAGAAAGTTGATTGGGAAAATCCATTGTCAAGAAATGTATTTTTGGACATCCGGCCCAATTTCAAACTTCTAGGGCAACATAGATCATGAATGAATAGTTGATTGAATGGATAGCGGAAGTCAAGAACAAGAGAGTGTAGTGAGTGTAGGTTATAGCAGGAACCTTTTAACACGCGAGTAGTCGCGCCCGCAGCAAATTGCCGCACAATAATTGTAACTTTTGTATGTAGCTTCATGAGTTTTGGTTTTCCAAGATTGGCAGCTCATGTAATCCTCGCTGTGACTGTCCTCTAGACAATCTTGAACAGTTTGAGGATGACAGAATGAACGTTGACTAATTTCAATATAAAGGTATAATCTTCCTATTTTATATTCCATCTTCTGATTTAAACTTTCATTATCTTTTTATCTTATTTAGATGTCGAAAAATTAGTCAAATAAAGAAGGTATATTCATTCCATTCATGAGTAGATTATTTTATCCCATAAAAATGATGAATTCTAACAATAAATTTGCAGTATGTATTTTAGGAATCTCCTCCATGTATTATGTTATTATATAATATTAAATAATAGTATATAATAACAAAAAACACGTTGAGAATGATTTGAAATTAATAAATATTGAAAGAGCATTGTCAAAACCAACTGTTTATAGTCTAGGGAGCCATAAGGGTGAGTGTGAGCAAAATGCTGACGCGCGACCACTGACGTTCTGCAAGTCTGTGCGACTACTCGCGTGTCAATAATGAAATTTAATTCTATAAATAATTTTTGTTTGTAATTTTTTTTTATAATTTTGCAATGCGTTATTATATTCATCAAGCTGTGTACAGACTTGTGCCACGAACACACGCTGTACGCTTTCCATAAGCTGATGCTATAATTATCATACTATACATATATTGATGATTATTTGATAATTACATTCATACAAATAAATATAATACACATATCATCAGCTGATGAATAGCGCACGTGGTGTGTAACTAAGAATTGTATGTAACTCAAGTTAGTCTGTATACAGCTTGTGAGCAAGTTGAGTTTCATCAAAGTGAACCATTAGGAATAATTGGATAACAAGTACTTGAACACTGATCTAGATCCAATAATAAAGTGAGAATACAAGTAACAGGTAAGATGAAAAGTAATAGATGAGTCCCTACCAGCTAAAACTGCCTTCAAGAAAGCAGACGAGGCCACTCCGGCCACTAATGATGGTAATGAAGTGGATTCAGAGGACAATATGTCCTCTACATGTGATAGTCGAGAGTTGTAGGATGAACCTTTTTGGAACAATAGCCTAGTGTACAGGTAGCGTGGCCCCGTCTCCTTTCTTTAACCCCAAAAAATAAGTAATAACTCTTTAGCAAATGTGTTCTAAAGTGAGTGTTTATTTCAATTACTATAACAAACTGAACTCTTTAGGACAGCTGATAATATTATGAATACAACATATGCTTAACACGACAAGCAGTCACTCTGGTAAAATCGCTTGTCACTCTCCTTTGGGGGTCGGAGCCCAGGGGAAGAGAGGTCAAGCAAAACCTCAAACAGGATAATAATAATCTCTGGTCGAGGGTACAACACTACCAGAGGAGTTTATTCAAAATACAAACATGTTGATTACAATAAGCATTTAAGCTACGATTATTTATGTAGTGTAATACAATAGATTGATGAAAAAAAGTAAATTCGTATGGCTTTTGTTGGTGGAGAGTCCCTTGCGGGAAGGTCCCACCGCCTGAATATATCATTTAACGCTGTGCAAAGGCTAAAAATAAACTTTCTCCTCGTGATATTTTTCAAAGTTTATCGATTTGTATATCATCAAGCTATCAAAATGAAAATGTTTTCTCAGAAAAACATTTTTTTCCGATCATTACTCTTTGAGATATGAACGCCTAAAGTTTAAATTTTCGGGACAGAACATTTCAAATTCGGTAAGAGATAAATCCATGAGATCAAGAGGATAGATTCTTCATGGTATTTTTGATCTAGTAAAACAAACATTTTCTGAGAATATCAATTTTCGAGAAAATTAGTACCAAAAATAACTTTTAGTTGAGTTATATTTGGTAATTTTTGATATATTGAATAACTTTCTCAAAAATTGATATTTTTGGAACATTTTAGTTTTACTAGATCAAAAAATACCATGTAGAATCTATCCTCTTAATCTCATGGATTTATCTCTTACCGAATTTGTTCTGTCCCGAAAATTTAAACTTTAGGCGCTCATATTTCAAAAAGTAATGATCGGAAAAAAAATGTTTTTCTGAGAGAACATTTTCATTTTGATATAGCTTCTGAACCTTGAAGATAGGATAAATGTTGCAGAAATTTGTAGCTGCGCAGGCCAAAATGCCATATGGACTCAACTATTGCATGATAAACATTTTTCATTATGTATGTTGATAGAAACTGTCTGAGTAGGATGAATTTGTAAATTAATTCTCTTATTTTAGCTGTTTGATGTACGAAAACACATTCCAGCGAAGTTGAATGGATCATTAGTTCTTGGAGGAATTTGAAAGTATATACTAACCTGATTGGTGGTAGCATCTAGATTGGCAGCAGACAAATATAGTAAATTATCTTTGATCACATAAAAGATAGCCACAACTGCTACTCTGAGTGTGTCGAAAGGTTTCTGAATCACTGTGCGGTACAGTGAATTTCTCCATTTGCTAAAACTTCCTTCATCAAAGTACACTAATAGCAGGCAGATGAAAAACTTCGCAATTTCAGTCATGAGTACGGCTGTGAACAGAATAAAACAAATATCTCTTAAATCATGATGAATACATTGTTCAATATTCACCTATAAGGAAATCATGAATAAAATAGTATAATTAGAAAGATATTGGAGTGTAAGTTTTCATTACATAATATAGCCTATACAGTAAGTTTGGATTTGTGTTGATTGAAACGGCCACTACCGGTATGCTACAGTGATATTTACTTCAAACGACAGCAACAGCACTCACATCCAATAAAAGCTGACAGTTTGAAGTGAATCAAGACACAGTAACGTTTAAGGTTGGCCACTAACGGTAGAATATGCATGCACATACACAGTCGACTAGTCGACTTACATTGCTGTTCCATCGCAGCTGTGTTCACCCAGGCTTCTAACATAAAATAAAGGATCTTTTCCGTTATGTGCCAAGAAAATGTACTCCGTCCAATTTCTACTTTGGTGTAGTTCTAGTAGTTCATATTTTCGCTACTAGGCTGCGTTACTATCGCACTTCCATCGTTTAGCGGGTAATGAGAATTCAATTTGAAATCTGTATAATGTATATAAATTGGAAGGAAACTTGAAAGGTGTTTATCAGGGCATCAGGGGTGATTTCTACTACGGTACCATTGATACGAGAACGAGTCCCAAGTTGAATTTCAAAGTTTTCTATTCATAAAATCCCGAAATTCATGAAATCCAGACATTGCTATGAAGTACCAACAACATAAATGCTAATCCATCTCATTAATGAAGCAAGGGTGTAATATTAACAAAATAAAGACATTCAATTTTTTGAAAAAATTCATGCAAGTTGTGAAAATATTTGATAGTTGATAATACAGGTAAAGTATCACTTACCAATATATTTCACAATCCATATTTTGCGGGCTCCACTCAGTATGATGTCTTTTGGAGTGTAGGCCTATGTCTGTCACTAAATGCACTGTTAAACCTATAAATATAACTGACTTTTAATCTAAATTAAACCTATTAAACCGGGCTCCACTCAGTATGATGTCTTTTGGAGTGTAGGCCTATTATGTCTGTCACTAAATGCACTTTTGAACCTATAATAATATAACTGTCATCTAATCTGAATTGAATCTATATACTTTAATATGAATGTTTATTGAGGAGGCCATTGCATACTGATGTGATTCAAAATTTGCTGAGAAAGATCATGGCCAGCAAACTATCTTCGTCACATGAATTCTGCTAGGTACGATTCCAGCATATTACAATTCGTACCGCATTGAATCTTATTACGATGCTTCGCTAGCCGCCAAGTAATCTCTATCCCCTGTGTGTGTGCTCCAGTCTGTGGGTTCACAAAATGTAAGCTGTGATTCACAGTTTCGTGGTTGTATTGTTCTGGAAGCCCTTGAATACCACGATAGGCTCTCCACTCATCACTAATTATTGTGGATCCTGCCCTCACGTGTTGTATTATCGGTAGAAGTGTTTGCGCACTTCTATCTGCCACCGGAACTAGGAAGCACTCCCCTGTCTCCCGACACAGCCCACCAAACACCCACTGCTGAGGCAACACACGCCCAACATGATTTTTTTCTTCAAGAAAAAAGACTTTCGTCAATTTCAACTGTAGACCCAGGACTACCTATTTGGAGAGGATTCCGCATAAGGTTTACAGTACAAACCTCTCTCATAAGAATGCACCATTCAACCCTCGTGTTGTGGTTAATGTCCAGTTCATCCTCACAGAACTTCACACTGGCCATCTCTTTCGACCACCAATAGATGAAAAATACAATTTTTCTGAAGTTCAGCTTGGTGCCTTCCAAAAAAGTTCCTTTTCTAATTGATTTTTGTTCTTGACACCCGTCTTTTGTGCATGTCCACCGATCGCGCTGTCCGAGTCTCAACTTCATGTCATGAAGACCGCGTTGACATTTTCTTTGAGGATGCAGAACGCCCTTCTCTTGAAGAAAATTTACTGCATGTTACTCACTCGGAAATCTCTCTACTAGATTAATGAAGTTCATATTTACAGAAGAATGAAACTAAATTACTTAACTAAAAAATAGATTGCACACAGCACTCTTAACTTAAAAACTTATGAAACTTTCAAAGCTTGTTCAAACACCCGTTTCTATTGCAATAAAAATACTTAATCCACTTGCTAGTGCTACTCCATGGCAACTGGCAACTGACTGTATTCACCCTTCCGGAGACTCATGAATACACATACATAAGCTTCCTTGTCATTTTGGTGTCGTTAAGGGATGGTAGTGGGAGAGGGTAATTGACCTGGCAAAAGGTGGTGGTCCATTGTATTTCAGTTGGGAAGGTAACGGATTCATAGTTATTTTTAAAGTCGGTTCCACGTAGATCATTAGTCTGCAACCAACAAGATAATAATGTCTTCTAAGCTTAGTGAAGGAGACAATCGCAACCCTCATTTTGGAATTCTCAATAACCCTCATTCTGAATTTTTCAATATTGTAGAATGAATAGTGGAGCGAAGCATGATATGGATGAATATAGCATAGACGACAAGCTCATAGAAAAACTTTTCCTATACTGATAGATTTTCAGATTGAATTCTTTTTAAAATGCTCTTTCTTATGAAGTTAACAGTTGATCTATGCAACAGTATTATTGATACACAGTATCATTAATATTCTTTTTATTTCTCGATCTGTATCTTGATTAGGTAGAATATCATTAGAATAGGCGTAGACTAACTTACCCATAGATTAACCCATTTTTTTGACACTAGAGAATGTCATAAAAGTATACGAAACTAGTTGTGATTTATAGAATAATAACAAGGGTACTTGAGTGAGTTCCATGTTATGATGAAAGTATTGATTAACATTGGTGATGGAATCCTTGTCTATTATTCGAAAAGACATATAGCGCTATCCCTTTTTACATTTTCAACGTTTCCAGATCGTTTTTAACAATATAGAAATAAGATAATAATTAACAATATAGATTAAAAGTCAGTTATATTTATAGGTTTAACAGTGCATTCAGTGACAGACATAGGCCTACACTCCAAAAGACATCATACTGAGTGGAGCCCGCAAAATATGGATTGTGAAATATATTGGTAAAAGTCAGTTATATTTATTGGTTTAAAAGTGCATTCAGTGACAGACATAGGCCTACACTCCAAAAGTCATCATACTGAGTGGAGCCCACAAAATATGGATTGTGAAATATATTGGTAAGTTATACTTTACCTGTATTATCAACTATCAAATATTTTTACAACTAAGTCATCATACTGAGTGGAGCCCACAAAATATGGATTGTGAAATATATTGGTAAGTTATACTTTACCTGTATTATCAACTATCAAATATTTTTACAACTTGCATGAATTTTTTTCAAAAAATTGAATGTCTTTATATTGTTAATATTACACCCTTGCTTCATTAATGAGATGGATTAGCATTTATGTTGTTGGTACTTTAATTAATAGCAATGTCTGGATTTCATGAATTTCGGGATTTTATGAATAGAAAACTTTGAAATTCAACTTGAGACTCGTTCTCGTATCAATGGTACCGTAGTAGAAATCACCCCTGATGCCCTGATAAACAATTTAAATTCCATATCATCCCCTAGATGACAGAGTGATTATACTGTAACAATAACAATAACACAAGAAAAAGAAGAAGAACAAGAAAAGAAGAAAAAGAAGAAATGGTTGTAGTGGTTGAACCTTTCAAGTTTCCTTCCAATTTATATAAATTTTACAGATTTCCAATTGAATTCTCATTACCCGCTAAACGATGGAGGTGCGATAGTAACGCAGCCTAGTAGCGAAAATAAGAACTACTAGAACTACACCAAAGTAGAAATTGGACGGAGTACATTTCTTGGCACATAACGGAAAAGATCCAAAATAAACAACAAAAATCGGAGATACAATAGCCCAACTTGAAAAAAATATTGCTGGAAGCGTTTCGATGTGATCACAGCTGTAATGACACAACAATATAAGTCGACTGTGTATATGTATGTATGTTCTACCATTAGTGGTCAGCCAAATACGGACTAAGCCTGGAGCCCACACTTGGGAGGTGAGACAAAGGATGCAAACGGCCTGATGCAAACGGCCACGTTAATTTGGCTCCTGTTTTCTCAATTAGTTGAGTGAGTTCTACTGGTGCTGTTGATCTAGTTTTTGGCTGTTTTGTTCCATGGATGCTACTCTTCATCACTACAAATTTTCACGCTTCTAATAGTGGTACTTAAGGAGATATGATATATTAAATATAGATATACTATTACTATAATATTAGTAGTAATATTATTACTATTTTGTACTTTTATGGCAGTGACTAGGCAACAATAAAAAGCAGTGCAAGGGTATAACAGCCGGCAAATTAAGCCGGCAAAGCGAGCGACCGTCCTCAGCATCATCATGATCCTCGGCAACTGCCAAGGATGAGCGGTGGCATGCTGATGGAAACATGCTCAAAGAAATCATCACTGATCACTATCTGACCATAAGTTAGGTTTTATATCATGAACATTACTATTTTTTGGAAGTTGAACTATTATTTTTTATGTTATTAGTTTTATTCAATCTTTATATTCTAATTATCATTTTATCTTTATAATAGTATTATCATTCATTTACATTATGTTTCAACTATTAACGCTCCAATATTGGCCTTCACACTGGTCTTTTCTTTTTGATTTTCTCTTTCGGATGTACCATGTCTTTGATCTATCTCTTTGATAACGAATGGCTCTCAACTGATAGTGGATTTCTTCTTCTAATGTTGACTCCTTTATTTTCATTGATACAATGGGTGAAAACATAATTTTCACTTTTTGTGTAG
Organism: Nilaparvata lugens; assembly: GCF_014356525.2. Classification (NCBI taxonomy): domain Eukaryota; kingdom Metazoa; phylum Arthropoda; class Insecta; order Hemiptera; family Delphacidae; genus Nilaparvata; species Nilaparvata lugens. The sequence continues at coordinate 61,320,024 of NC_052518.1, read as the reverse complement.
TTGAGAAGTTGATATTGTGGTAATTATTCATATTGAATGAAAAAGACTAAGAAATTGTCAAAAAAACACTGATTTATTGATAATTAGAAAGACCAGTTTCGGTTATTATACCATTGTCAATCTCTGATAAACTAAAACTAAATACAAGAGCAACAGAATTTATACTAGTAGGAGAGTACTGCTATTGGTCGAGGGCATGAACGCCTGCCATTGGCCTAGCTAGACAGTCTCCTCCCCCTCAACGGTGTGACAAAATGGCGGCTTGAGCAACAGGAATCGCCTTGATGATGAAATTTACTTTTAGTACAAAATAAGAACCAAGAAAACAAGTGTGAAAGATAATAAAACAAATATGTAAATGGAAAAACTATTGACTAATGTATGCTTACAATTTTATGATAAAACTAAATTCGTAGTGTTGTATTGGTTGGAATGAATCTGGTCATTTAATCTATACTGGGAATTTTCCTCAATTACTCTTGTTATTTCTAAAGCCTCTAGAATATTCAAAGATCTGCCTCTGTTATTAACATGCAGAAACTCAACATTCTCCTTAACTGTGAACTTGTGATTATTTGTTATCAAATGTTCTGCAAAGTTAGATTCCCCATTTTGTTTATTCCAATCTCTGATGTGTTCTTTAATTCTACTTTTGAAACTTCTACCAGTCCGACCCACATAACAAGCATTACAATCATCACATTTAAGCTTGTATACTCCACTTTTATCCCAAATATCAATTTTGTCTTTATTCCAGCTAAATAGACTATTTGAAATCGGTTTGGTCTTGAAAGCAACATGAAATCCATTCCTCTTCAATTCCCTACCTAGCTTATCAGATACAAGGCCTAAATATGGGATTGTTATCCAAGTCTTCTCCTCACAGTTTGAGCCTACAAAGCTAGAATTGATTGGAATTTGTCTATTAATTTCACTCAATAATCTGTCCACCATACATTCTTCATACTCATTTGTGACAGCTATCTGTTTAATTTTAGTGATCTCAATATCAAAATCATGATGGCTCATAGGTATTGTTAGTGCTCTATAGACCATGCTATTGAAAGCAGCAAGTTTGTGAGAAATAGGATGACAAGAATGAAGAGGAATGATAACATCAGTATGGGTTTGTTTTCTGAAAATAGAAAACTTGTGAAAACCAGTGCTATGATCTATTATTAAATATAGAAAATTCAAGACACAATCCTGTTCTACCTCTACAGTGAATTTTATACTCCGATGTAATCCATTCAGATAGGAAAGAAAATTGTCTAGTTGTCTGTTACTTCCTTTCCATAAGCAAATGATATCATCAACATATCGAAACCAGTAAACAATTTTATCTTTGAAATGACCATTTTCAATGATTCTACTTTCTAACTTATCCATAAATAATTCAGCTAGGAGTGGTGAGAGGGATGACCCCATTGCCAACCCCTCTCTTTGTTCAAAAAATCCATTGTTTAATTTGAAATAATTATGCTGAGTGCATAACTTCATCAATCCCATCAGTTCTTCTCTGAGTGTATGATCATTTATAGAGGCAATAGAATCAAGGTCAAAACTTTCCTCAATACTGAAGTAGTTAAAACTCACATTCTTAATTAAGAAGAAATCTATTGGGTCTGGAATTTTTTGCATATCTGAGGGCCAGTAGGTTGGTTTTCCGGTAGAAATACGCTGATGATAAAATAATAATGTTCAACAACAGCCTCAATGATCTGGATGTGGAAGCAAATCTACAGACAAATTCTGTTGTACAGTATTACAATGAGTCATTATTGTCAGTGAATACTAAAAAAAGTAAGTGCCTTCAATTTGGTTTCAAACATTATGTATTTGAACCAGTAATTAGCATTGGTGACTATTGTGGAGAATGTGACAGAGGCGAGTCTGTTGGGGCTGATTGTGGATAAGGATCTCGCATGGAATGCCCAAAATTGCTACATAGGGACAAAAATTCTTAACAAGTTCCCTAATAACATAAAATTTAAAAGCATGACTTTCAAAAACAATCTGTATAAGTTCCTTGTTGAAAGAAGTTTTTAGTGTAAATTAATTTTTATGTGACAATTATGTATGATATCATATAGGCTATATCTATATTTTTATGTATTATATAAAATATTTAAGAGATTCTTTTCTACTTGACAATGTTCAATTGTATAGTTGTGATCCATATGACTGTACTGTATTCAACAAAAAAAATAATACAAGTTCCTTTTGTTGTAATAAATCTCATTTCAATTGAAAGTAGAAGTAAATCTAGGATGTATATTTTCAAGTAGTTTGATCTCTTTTAATATTGAATCGGATCACTAATTTGTTTTTTCTCTCTTTCTTTAACAATAGCTAAAGAGACGAATTCCACTGGCGCGTTACATGTAAAATCATTGAGTATGCTCAATCTCAAATCTTTCCAGTTTCGTATTGTTTTTTCATTATAATTAAATGTCATGTTGCATATCTGTTGGAATGTTTGCCTTTTTCGAAATTTAATCTTTTTAACCATCCAGCTTTTGCCTTCTTCTTCTTCTTCTTCTTCTTCTTCTTCTTCTTCTTCTTCTTCTTCTTCTTCTTCTCTTCTTCTTCTTCTTCTTCTTCTTCTTCTTCTTCTTCTTCTTCTCTTCTTCTTCTTCTCTTCTTCTCTTCTTCTTCTTCTTCTTCTTATTCTTCTTCTTCTTCGTCTTCAGTTTTCACAGAGAACTCATGGTTTTGTCTGATAATTTTTCGTATTTGGGAAAACTTCAAATTTTCGATGAAAACTCAATTTTCCGGGTCGCCATTCGAATTTGTTTGAAATTTAGGTATACATTCGAATTGGCGAACTGAACAAAAAAGCTTCTCATAATTTTTTCGTGGGAAACAAATTCAAATGTGTCTCAAATATTTTGGGGTGGCCAGGGGTGTTGGGGGAAAAATTTGAAAGTTCTGGAGGTTTTCCCGTAGCCTCCAGTGTAGTATGTCAAAGATTTGGTGTTCAGTATTCACAGCAAACTCATAGTTTTGGCTGAGAATTCTTGGTATTTGGGAAAACTTAAAATTTTCGATGAAAACTAAATTTCCAAGGTCGTCATTTGAATTTGGTAGAAATCGAACTATGGATATAGGCTTATCTCCGGGAGCTGAACAAAAAAGCTTCAATCGAATTTTCTGTGCGAGGCTCATTTAAATGTGTTTAATTTAGTGGGCTCCAGGGGTGCCAAGAGGGTAAAATTTTCGTGATTTGGAGGTTTTCCCATAGCCTCCAGTGTGTTCTCAAGGTGGGTTTTCTGAGACAATCAGCCATATTGGCTGAGAACGTTTCCTAATTTTTTGTCTTTTGCAACTTTATTATAATAAGAATCTTATTTATTATAATAGAAACTTTCCTGTGCTGGGTAGGATAGTAGTTTAGTAGTTCGAGTTTAGTGATTGCAGTATTGAAAGGTGAACTTAAAAACTGCCTTTGCATCTCTCATATGTCTTCCCATACAGTTTTTATATAATAATTAGCCCCATTTCAATGTGCTCAACATGATAGTTCCTTATGTCTTTGCTATGAAATTGAACATCAGAAAGTTAAAAAATTTATGGGGCCCTGAGTAACACCAAAAATTGAATCTCTTGTATTTGATATTTTTTTTCTATCCCTTTCTATTATTTCTCGACATATCTCAACATCATTCTACCTTTCAGTGTGGTTGTATATTTTTTTAAATTACCGAAAATCACACAGCACCCCTCAGTGCCCCCTGGATTAGATTAATTTCATGTTTTATTATGCAGCATAGACAGCTAGTTATGTGATCTAAACGATGAAATATGATGTGAAAATTTCAGAACTCATGAAATTTTGGCTGCAACATTGTGGGTGTCAAAAATTTTCTGGGCCAAAATTGGGAAAAATTGATAAATTGCCCTTACATCCCTCATATATCAATCCATCCAGTTCTCATTTATGAAAAATAGCCTTATTCTGATGTGCTATGTAAGATTGTTCCTTTTGACTTTGCTATGAAATCAAGCATTGAAAAGTTGAAAGAATTGAGGGGGTCCTTGGCTCCCCCCAAGGTAAATCCTGTCATATTTTTTTTTCTTTTTTCATCACTTTCAATTATTGTTTGACTTTTTCAAACATCATTATACACTCCAGTGTGACTGCAGATTTTTCAAAATTGTCAAAAATAACACAGCCCCTCTCGAGTGCCCCCTGAATTTAATTTTGGGTTTGATGATGCACTATCAGCAGCATAGACAGTGGGTTAAGTGATTCCAACATCAAAAACCGATGTGAAAAATACAGAGACAGTCATATCTTGGCTACAAAAATCCTGGAGAATGAGTCAAAATTGACAATAATTAAAAAATAACCCTCCCCATCCCCTTCCTAATGATATCATCCATGAGATTACAGGATTTACAGTTTTTGCTGGGAATTTCACACTTCTTTCTCTGGAATTTTCTTCTCAAAATAATGAGGTTCTATATATATATATAGGTAAAATCTATCATTTTTGCTATTTTTTATTCACTTTCTTAACACTTTTGATCATTTTTTGACATTATTATGTCAACATCATTTCACAGTTCAGTGTGACTGCAGATTTTTCTGAATTGCCAAAAATCACATAGCCCCCCTCAAGTGATCCCTGGATTTAATTTTCTGTTTGATGATACACTATCAGCAGCATAGATGGCAGGTCACATGATTCCAATATTGAAAACTGATATAGAAATAAATAGACAATCAATTCATGGCTGCAAAAATCCTCAAATATGAGCCAAAATTGACAAAAATCGAAAAATCACCCTCACATCCCCCCCATATATTTTCATGGCTAGTTTCCGCGGGACTAATGTTTTTTTGGCCTGCTGAATCGATTTTGAGCATAAGGAACCTGTAAGTGTAATTCATAACCAGCACTGTATATGAGGGTCCCCCCCATGCCCCCCTAGAATTGGGAAATTTGTCATTTGACAGTTTCTCTGTGGGTTATTTTCAGTTCTTTTTCCAATAATATCATCCATGAGATTATAGGATTCACAGTTTCTGCTGGGAATTCCACACCTTTTTTCTGAAATTTTTCTCAAAAAAATGAGGGGGCAGGGCCCCCTATTAAAAAAATCAGTGTTTTGTCTATGTGAGGCAATGTTTTGGGATCTTCTGAGTTGATTGAGCTCATGAATGACCTCATTTTAATGTGCTCAATAAGATTGTTCCTCTTGACTTTGCTATAAAATTAACCATTGAAAAGGTGGAAAAATTGAGGGGGTCCTGGGTAGCCCCCAAAGTAGAATATTTCAAATGTAATATTCTTTTCTTCTTTCTAGATCACTTTTGATTATTTTTTGACATATTATAACATCATTATACCGGCTAGTGTAACTGCAGATTTTTCAAAATTGCCAAAAATCACACAGCCCCCCTCAAGTGCCCACTGAATGTAATTTTGGGGTTTCTTATACACTATCAGCAGCATAGACGGCAGGTTAAGTGATTTCAACATTGAAATCTGATGTGAAAAATACAGAGACAGTCAATTCTTGGTTGCAAAAATCATGGAAAATGAGCCAAAATTGACAAAAATCAGAAAATCACCCTCACACCCCCCCTATTAGTTTTTTTGGTTAATTTTCGCGGGGGTGATGTTTTTCGGCTGCTGAATTCGATTTGAGCATAAGAAAACCAGTTAATGTGATCCATGACCAGCACTGTATTTGAGGGTCCCCCCACACCTCCCTAGAATCAAAAAAATTGTTATTAGACAATTTTTCTGTAGGTTATTTTCGGTCCCCTTCCTGATGATATCATTCATAAAATTGTGAGATTCACAGTTTTGGCTGGGAATTTCACACTAGTTATTCTAGAAAATTTCTTAAAACAATGAGGGGGCCGGGCCCCCCATTAACAAAATCGATGTTTCCTCTGTGAAAGGCGATGTTTTAGGATTTCCTGAGTCGATTGAGCTTGGATTTGAAACTGTAGCCATTCCCCCCCCTAATTTTTCAAAAATTGAGGGGAGCATCATCGACCCTCAAATTGTAAATTTCGAAAAAATACATAATTTTCCCAATGCCTGCTGGAACTCCTAGAAACTTTCTGATTAAATTTAGAGTTGTCACATGCCCCAGTTTGGCTGGGAATTTTTCAAATTTTGACTCTTGAGATTGTTTTAAAAAAAATGAGGGGTCCAAGCCCCCTATTGCGAAAATCGATGGTTTGTCTGGGCAAGGCGATGTTTTAGGATCTCCAGAGTCGATTGAGTTGGAATTCAAAACTGTACCGATTCTCCCCCTTAAATTTCAAAAAATTGAGGGGGGCATCATCAACCCCCAAAATGAAAATTTCAAAAAATCAATAATTTTCCCAATGCCTGCTAGTACTCTCACAGACTCTCTGATGGAAGTTAGTATTGTCAGATGCCCCAGTTTGGCTGGGAATTTTTTAAATTTTTATTACAAAAAAACTCATGAAAATTCAGTTCCTCCCGCAACCCCCACGATCCAGTCGAAATTTTATTCTAGCAATCTAGTAATGAGGAAATGTTAGTAATGAACAAAAAAGTTCCCTTGCACTTTGCTGAGAAATGTGCGGTTCAAAAGTTGAAAATATTGGGGGCAGTCTGGGAGCCCCCCAAAATGAAAAATTCTCATATATCATAATTATTCCTATGGTTTCAACCACTTGTCAATCGAATCCAACAGAGCACCAACCATCACAACAACCACCCTTGTTAGGAGGTTTTCAAATGCTCTGGCTTTAGTATATTATATAAGACTCATGCTTCGTGCTCAGCAAGAGGCTTCACCCCCTGCACTCTCAGTAGGGTGGGTTAGCAGCCTCCACGCTACACGCTTCGGCTGGGAGAAGGGCTTCACCCACCCAATTGCCTTTTATGACTGAACAGGATTGGGTAGCAGCCTCCGCTCTTTGCGCTCCAGCTGGGAGGAGGGCTTCGTCCGCCCCATTGCCTTTTGAATGATATTACAATTTGTTTGAATGTGTTTTGGTTTATTGATGGATTATCCAAGATTTAGTCCAAGATAAAGTTATTATGTTAAGCAACTCATACCCCACCACAATCATTATGCTTGAAGAGGGATGAACCATTTTTTTCAAAAACACTTTCCTTTCAGAGTTGTTGTAATTGTTTTGTTGTATATTGCTTTTCCTCGTTGTATTTCTGTGTGTTGTGAATAGATTTGATTGAATACAAAATTCGACTTTGAGGATGACGGTCGGTTAATTAGGTTTGTTGTGTTGGGTGTAGGTTAGATCAACTTTTCGATATCAACAAATATAAAGTACAAACTGAATCTTTTCACTTGATAATTAGCATTTTGTTCCCTTATGTCTCAATAACTCAATATAAGTAGGATCATTGTCCCTATCATAAAAATTTATATCAGATTCATCATTCAAAGAAGCAAATATTTCATCATTCATATAAGTAATAATAAGAACATTATTATTCAAGTTTTAAAAGCTATTGATATGATGTAACTAATATTATTAATATTCGTGAGTTGAACAAAGAAGCTTCTAATATTTGACAATGAAAAATGCAATAAAAATAAATTATGTACTTTTGAAAAAATTAAAATTTTGGAAGGTCTTAATTTGGAAGATCTGGAGGTTTTTTCGTAGCCTCCAGTGTAGTATACAACAGATTTGGTGTTCAGTTTTCACAGTGATCTCATAGTTTTGGCTGAGAATTTTTGGTATTTGGGAAAACTACAAATTTTTGATGAAAACTCAATTTCACAGGTTGCTAATTTAATTTGGTTGGAATTGATCTATAGTTTTACACTTGAATTGGTGGGCTGAACAAAAATGCTTCTTATAATTTTTTCATGGGAAACATATTTAAATGTGTCCCAAATATTTGGAGTTGGCTAGGGGTGCAAGGGGAAAAAATTTGAAAGTTCTGGAGGTTTTCCCGTAGCCTGCAGTGTAGTATGCAACAGATTTGGTGTTCAGTTTACACAGTGAACTCATAGTTTTGGCTGAGAATTTCTGGTATTTGGTAAAACTTGAAATTCTTGATGAAAACTCAATTTTCCGGGTTGCCATTTGAGTTTGGTCAAAATCGTACTATGGATATAGGCTTATCCCCAAGAGCTGAACAGGAAAGCTTTCATCGAATTTTCTGTGCGAGGCTTATTTGAATGTGATGAAAAAATTTGGGGGGCCCTAAGAGTGCCAGGGGGGTAAAATTTTCGTGATCTGGAGGTTTTCCCATAGCCTCCAGTGTGTTCTCTAACTGATTTTGAGGTGGGTTTTCCGAGACAATCAGCCGTATTGACTGAGAATTGTTTGTAATTTTTTTGTCTTTTGCAGCTTTGATATAAAAAGACTTGTGCTTCGCGCTCCACAGGGGCTTCACCACCCGCACTTCTATTTGGGTGGCTTTAGCAGCCTCTGCGCTTTGCGCTCTGGCTGGGTTGTGGGCTTCACCCGCCAAATTGCCTTTTATGACTGTACCATGTTGGGTATCAGCCTCTGCACTTCATGCTCTGGCTGGGAGGAGGGCTTCGCCCGTCCAAGTAGGTTAGGTAGGGTAGTTCAGGTAGGGTGGGTTGGATAGAGTAGGTTAGGTAAGGTGGGATAGGTGATTAGGTAGAGTAGGTTAAGTAGGGTAGTTTAGGTAAGGTGGGTTAGGTAGATTAGGTTAAGTAGGGTGAGTTAGGTAGAGTAGAGTTTAGTAGGATAGAGTAGTAGAGATAAAGGTTAGATGAACAGGATAAATGTGTCTAAGCATTGTTAATAGCCTAGCAACTCAGAATGATGTACATAATGGAAATAGAGAATATATAGGTTAAGTGGGGTGAGTTATGTGGGGTTTGTTCATTTGAATGGTTCAAGTATGGTTAGGTGGGACAGGCTGGATAGAGTTGGCTAGATAGATTGGATAGGTGAGGTTGGGTGGGTAAGGTGGAGTAGGTAGGATAGCATAATGTATGATAGGTACAGTAGGTTGAATAGCATGATTTATGTAGGGTGGCTTGGGTTGGGTAGGTTAAGTAGATTAACTGAGAGAGGGTTGAGTGGGTAGTTTAGGTATAGAAGGACACGGAGAATGGATAGGATAGATTAGGTTTGATGTGATTGGTTGGGTAGACCAGGTAAAGTAGGCTAGGTATAATCGTGTATGCTAGGTGGGATAGTAGTTTAGTAGTTTGAAATTAGTGGTTGCAGTATAGAATGGTACTATCCTTTTCTAGGTCCACAACAATGACAATTATGTTTTTGACAGTGTAGAAATATAATTAGTTGATGCAGAGAATTGGCTGGGAATTTTTCAAATTTTCCATCATGCAAAAAATGTCAAAAATTCTTTATTCACTGCCATTATAACGTGGACCACACTATAGGTAGGATAATGGTTTGGTAGTTTGAGTTGAGTGATTGCAGTATTGAATGGTGAACTTGAAAGCTTCCTTTGCATCTCTCATATGTCTTCCCATACAGTTTTTTCATAATAAATAGCCCCATTCCAATGTGCTCAACATAATAGTTCCTTATGTCTTTGCTATGAAATTGAACATTGGAAAGTTGAAAAATTTAGGGGGCCCTAAAAATTTAGAAATATGATGTAAAAATCACAGTCTGAGTTTAGAAGGAGAGATAAGTAGAGATATAGGTTAGATGAACAGGATGTCTGGTATCTAAGCATTGTTAACAACCCAGCAACCCAGAATGATGCACATCATAGAAATAGAGATTATATAGGTAAAGTGAGGTGGGTTATGTGGGGTTTGTTTGTTAGAATGGTTCAAGTATAGTTAGGTGGAATAGGCTGGATAGAGTTGGGTAGTTGGATTGGATAGGTTGGTGGGGCGTAGGCGTGGGGCGCCATAGGGTGGTGGGCGTATGGTGGGGTAGGTAAGATAGCATAAAGTATGTTAGATAGAGTAGGTTGAATAGCATAATTTATGTAGGGTGGCTTGGGTGGGGTAGGTTAAGTAGATTAACTGAGTGTTGAGTAGGTAGGTTAGGTATAGAAGGATGGATAGGGTAGGGTTGGGGGGTTGGTTTGGTAGGCTAGGTGGAGTATAGGCTAGGTTCAAGTTTTGAAATGAAAATTTCGAAACATCCATAGTTTTCCTGGAGCCTGCTAGGACTCCTTGAGACTTTCCTGTGCTGGGTAGGATAGTAGTTTAGTAGTTTGAGTTGAGCAGCAGTATTGGATGGTGAACTTAAAAACTGCCTTCCCATCTCTCAAATGTCTCCCTATACAGTTTTCATATAATAAATAGCCTCATTTCAATGTGCTCAACATGATAGTTCCTTTTGTCTTTGCTATGAAATTGAACATTGGAAAGTTGAAAAATTTAGGGGGCCCTGAGTAACACCAAAAACTCTCTTGTATTTGACATTTTTTTCTATCCCTATCAATTATTTCTTGACATATTTCAACATCATTCTACCATTCAGTGTGGTTGTAGATTTTTTCAATTACCAAAAATCACACAGCACCTATATTGTCCACCCCTTAGTGTCCCCTGGATTAGATTAATTTCATGTTTTATTATGCAGTGTAGACAGCTATTTATGTGATCTAAACAATGGAATATGATGTGAAAATGACATAGCCCATGAAATTTTGGCTGCAACATTGTGTTTTGTGCATCAAAAATTTTGTGGGCCAAAATTGGAAAGAATCGAAAAATTGCCCTTACATCCCTCATATATCAATCAATCCAGTTCTCATTCATGATGAATAGCCTTATTTCGATGTGCTGAGTAAGATTGTTTCTCTTGACTTTACTATGAATTCAAGCTTTGAAAAGTTGGAAAATTGAGGGGGTCCTTGGTTCCCCCCAAGGTAAATTCTGCAATATTTTCTCCTTTTTCCATCACTTTCAATTATTGTCTAACATCATTATACCGTTCAGTGAGACTGCAGATTTTTGAAAATTGTCAAAAATAGCACAGCCCCCCTCGAGTGCCCCCTAGATTCATTTTTGGGTTTGATGATGCACTACCAGTGTATATTATGTGATTCCAACATCAAAAACTGATGTGAAAAATACAGAGCCAATCGAATCTTGGCTGCAAAAATCCTTAATGATTAACCAAAATTGGTCAAAATCGAAAAATCGCCCTTGCACCCCCCCTATTGAATTTTGTTGGATTATTTCCATGGAGGTTATGTTTCTCTGGCTGCTAAATCAGACTTCAAGCATGGAAAAGCTGTGGTTGAAATTTTTGACCAGCAATGGATGTAATCTAAACAACAGAATCTGATTTTTGGCTCCCAAATTGTGAGAGTCAAAAATTTCCTTGGCCAGAATTGGAAAAAAAATAGATAACTGCCTTTACATCTCTCATATATCATCCCATTGAGTTATTTTAATTGTTATATCCTCATATAAATGTGCTGAGTAAGATTGTTTCTCTTGTCTTTGCTATAAAATTAACCATTGAAAAGCTGGAAAAATTGAGGGGTCCTGGGTAACCCCCAAAGTAGAATCTCTCGGACATAATACTTTCTCTTCTTTTTAGATAACTTTGATTTTTTTTGACATATTTGAACATCACTGTACCATGCAGTGTAACTGCAGATTTTACAAATTGCCAAAAATCACACTGACCCCCTTGAGTGCCCCCTTGATTCAATTTTGGGTTCAATGATGGACCATCAGCAGCATGGACGGCAGGTCAAGTATTTCCAAGATCAAAAACTGATGTGAAAAATACAGATACAGTCATATCTTGGCTGCAAAAAATCCTGGAAAATGAGCCAAAATTGACAAAAATCGAAAAATAACCCTCCCACCACAACTAATGTTTTTTTATTAGTTTTCACGGAAATAATGTTTTTTTGGCTGCTGAATTTGATTTTGAGCATGAATACCCTGTAAATGTGATCCATGACCAGCACTGTATGTGAGGGTCCCCTCCAAGCCCCCTTAGAATTTTAAATTTTGTTATTCAACAATTTTCCTGTGAGTTATTCTTGGTTTTCTTCCTAATGATATCATTCATGGAATTGTGAGATCCACAGTTTTGGCTGGGAATTTCACACTATTTTTCTGAAAAATTTTCTCAAAAAAATGAGGGGGCCAGGTCCCCTATCAAGGAAATCTATGTTTCATCTGTGCGGCGTGATGTTTCAGGATCTTATGAGTCAATTAAGCTGGAATTCAAAACCGTAGCAATTCCCCCACCAATTTTTTTAAAATTTTGGGGGGTATCATTGACCCCCAAAATGGGAATTTCGAAAAATCCATAACTTTCCCAATGCCTTCTAGAATTCCTAGTAAGGTTTTAATAAAATTTAGAGTTGTCACATGCCCCAGTTTGACTGGGAGTTTTTCAAATTTTGACTCTTGAGATTGTTTTCAAAAAAATGAGGGGTCCAAGCCCCCTATTGCAGTAATCTATAGTTCATCTGTACATGGCAATGTTTCAGGATTTTCAGAGTCAATTGAGTTGGAATTCGAAACTTTAGCAATTCCCCCCCTAAATTTTCCAAAAATTGAGGGGGGCATCATTGACCATAAAAATGAAAATTAAAAAAAATCAATGATGAAAATCTCATTCCACCTGTACCCCCCCCAACCTTGTAGAAATTTTATTGTGAGAATCCAGTAATGTTGAGGCGCTGAACAAAAAATGTCTTTTGCACTTTGCTGAGAAATGTGCGGTTCAAAAGTAGAAAATATTGGGGGGGTCCGGGAGGACCCCCATGGTAAAATCTTTTTTTTTTTGCTATTTTTTATTCAGTTTTCTATCACCTTTGATCATTTTTTGATATAGGTCAACATCATTTCACAGTTCAGTATGACTGCAGATTTTTTGAAATTGCCAAAAATCACACAGCCCCCTCGATTGCCCCCTGGATTTAATTTTCGGTTAAATGATATACTATCAGCAGCATAGATGGCAGGTCACGTGATTCGAACATTGAAAACTGATGTCAAAAATACATAGACAATAAATCCATGGCTGCAAAAATCCTCAAATATGAGCCAAAATTGACAAAAATCAAAAAATTGCCTTCGCATCCCCCCCCATATATTTCCATGGTTAGTTCTTGCGGGACTCTTTATTTGGCTGCTGAATTTGATTTCGAGCATGAAAAAACCTGTAATTATGATCCATAACCAGCACTGTATATGATGGACTCCCCCACACCCCCCTAGAATTGGAAAATTTGTTATTTGACAATTTTTCTGTGGGTTATTTTTGGTCCTCTTTTCAATGATATCATCCATGAGATTATAGGATTCACAGTTTTTAATAGAAATTTCACACTTCGATTGAGCTAGAATTCAAAACTGTAGCCATTCCCCCCTTAATTTTTTATAAATTGAGGGGAGCATCATTGACCACAAAAATGGAAATTTTGAAAAATCCATAATTTTTCCAATGCCTGCTGGGACTCCTAGAGACATCCTGATGGAAGTTGGTATTGTCACATGCCCCAGTTTGGATGGGAATTTTTCAAATTTTTCCATCATGCAAAAAATGTCAAAAATTCTTTATGGACCACACTATAGGTAGGATAGTAGTTTGGTAGTTTGAGTTGAGTGATTGCAGTATTGAATGGTGAACTTGAAAGCTGCCCTTGCATTTCTCATATGTCTTTCCATACAGTTTTTGTATAATAAATAGCCCCATTTCAATGTGCTCAACATAATAGTTCCTTATGTATTTGCTATGAAATTGAACATTGGAAAGTTGAAAAATTTAGGGGGCCCTGAGTAACACCAAAAATTAAATCTCTTGTATTTTATATTTTTAATTCTTTTCTATCCCTTTCAATCATTTTTCAACATGTCTCAACATCATTCTATCTTCCAGTAAGCTTGTAGATTTTTTTAATTCACCGAAAATCACACAGCACCTATATTGTCCCCCCTGAGTGCCCCCTGGATTATATATAATGTTTTATTATGCAATATGAGCAGCATAGACAGCTAGTTATGTAATCTAAACGATCAAATACGATGTGAAAATAATGAGTGCCCCCTGGATTAGATCAATTTCAAGTTTTATTATGCAGCATAGACAGCTAGTCATGTAATCTTAACAATGGAATATGATGGGAATATGAGAGAACCCATGAAATTTTTGCTGCAATATTGTGTTTTGTGCATAAAAAATTTTGATATATTTTGTCATATTTTTTTCTTTCTCCATCACTTCCAATTATTGTTTGGAATATTCTAACATTATTATACCGTTCAGTATGACTGCAAATTTCTCAAAATTGTCAAAAATAACACAGCACCCCTCGAGTGCCCCCTGGATTCAATTTTGAAATTGTTTTCAAAAAAAATGAGGGGGTTGGGCCCCCTATTGAAAAACTGATGTTTCATCTGTGCACTGTGATGTTTTAGGATTTTCTAAGCCAATTGAGCTGGAATTCAAAACTGTAGTCATTCTCCCCAATTTCTCAAAAATTGAGTGGGGCATCATCAACCCCCAAAATAGAAGTTTTGGAAAATCCATTATTCCTCCAATGCCTGCCAGAACTCCTAGAGACTTCTTATTGAAACATAGAGTTGTCACATGCCCCAGTTTGACTAGGAATTTTTCAAATTTTGACTCTTGAGATTGTTTTCAAAGAGCAGTAGAGAGAGAGGTTAGATGAACAGGATGTATGGGTCTAAGCATTGTTAATAACCTAGCGACCCAGAATGATGAACAACATGGATATGTGGATTCATGTGAGACATATGAGATGAGTTATGTGGGGTTTGTTTGTTAGAATAGTACAAGTATAGTTGGGTGGAATAGGCTGGATAGAGTAGGGTAGTTAGATTGGATAGGTAAGGTTGAGTGGTAAGGTGGGTTAGGTTGGGTAGCATAGGGTATGTTAGGTAGTCTAGGTTGGACAGAAAAATGTATGTAGGGTGGGTGGGGTAGGTTGAGTAGATTTTCTGAGGGAGGGTTGAGTAGTTAGGTATAGAAGGATTGATAGGGAAGAAATTTAGGGGCCCTGAGTAACACCCAGGATACAATCTCTTGTTTGTGATAGTTTTTCTTTGCTAGGTTCAATCAGGTGTGCTAGGTAGGATAGTGGGTTGGGTTGAGTGAATGCAGTATTGAATATTCAACTTGTAAATTGCCTTTGCATTGTTCATAAATGTCATTCCATACAGTTTTTATAGGATGAATAGCCCTATTTCAATGTGCTCAACATAATAGTTCCTTATGTATTTGCTATTGAATAGTCCATTGAAAAATTGAAAAAATTCAGAGGGTCCTGAGCATCACCCAGAATAAAGTCTCTTGTATTTTATATGTTTACTTTTTTTATCTCTTTCAATTATTTTTGACATATTACAACATCATTCCAACTTCCAGAGTGGCTGCAGATTTTTAAAAATTACCAAAAATCATACAGCCCTCATATTGTCCCCCCTGAGTGCCCCCTGGATTATATATCATGTTTTATTATGCACTATGAGAAGCATAGACAGCTAGTTATGTAATCTAAACAATTAAATACGAACCCATGAAATACGAAAATAACAGAACCCATGAAATTTTGGTTGTTTTCTATACCTTTCAATTATTTTTCGACATATTTCAACATCATTCTACCTTCGAGTGTGGTTGTGGATTTTTTAAATTACCTGGTATCACACAGCACCTATGTTGTCCCCCCTGAGTGCCCATGGATTGGATTAATTTCAAGTTTCATTATGCAGCATAGACAGCTAGTCATGATATCTGAACAATGGAATATGATGTGAAAGTTACAGAACCCATGAAATTTTGGCTGTGAGGGGCAAAGATTTTCTGGGCCAAAATTGGAAAAATCGAGACATTGCCCAAACATCCCTCATATATCAATCCATCCAGTTCTTATTTATGATAAATGGACTTATGTTGATGTGCTGAGTAAGATTGTTCCTTTTGACTTTGCTATGAAATCAAGCATTGGAAAGTTGAAAAAATTGAGGGGGTCCTTGTTTCCCCCCAAGGTGAATCCTGTCATATTTTTTTCTTTCTCCATCACTTTCAATTATTGTTTGAAATATTCTAACATTATTTTACCGTTCAGTGTGACTGCAAATTTTTCAAAATTGTCAAGAATAACACAGCACTCCTCGAGTACCCCCTGGATTCAATTTTGGGTTTGATGAGGCACTATCAGCAGCATAGATGGCGGGATAGGTGATTTCAACATCAAAAACTGATGTTAAAGATACAGAGCCAATCAAATCTTGGCTGCAAAAATCTGTAATAATGAACCAAAATTTGCCAAAATCGAAAAATCGCCCTTGCATACCCTTGAATTTTGTTGGATTATTTCCACAGGACTAATATTTTTCTGGCTGCTGAATCCGATTTCAAGCATGAAAAAGCAGTGGTTGTGATTTTTGACCAGCAATGGATGTAATCTCAACAACTGAATCTGATTTTTGACCAGCAATGGATGTAATCTCAACAACTGAATCTGATTTTTGGCTGCCAAATTGTGAGGGCCATAAATTTCCTTGGCCAGAATTAAAAAAATCAAATAACTGCCCTCACATCCCTCATATTTCATCTCATCGAGTTATTATATGATGAATAGCCTCATTTTAATGTGCTGAATAAGATTGTTTCTCTTGACTTTGCTATAAAATTAACCATTTAAAAGTTGAAAAAATTGAGAGGGGTCATGGGTAACCCCCAAAAGTAGAATCTCTCATATGAAATAGTTTTTATTATTTTTTAATTTTTTTTATATATTTTAGCATCATTATATACCGTTAAGTATAACTGCAGATTATTCAAAATTGCCAAAAATCACACAGCCACCCTCGAGAGCCCCTGCATGTAATTTTGTGATTTATGATATATATATCTGCAGCATAGACAGCAGGTTAAGTGATTCCAACATCAAAAACTGATGTGAAAAATACAGAGACAATTAATTCTTGGCTGCATAAATCCTGGAGAATCAGCCAAAATTGACAAAAAATAAAAAATCCCTCTCCCTCCCCCCCACGACGTTCCTGCCCCCTGCACCCCTATTTGAGGATAGTTAGCAGCCTCCATGCTTAGCGCTCCGGCTGGGCTGTGGGCTTCACCCGCCCAATCACCTTGTATGACTTTACCATGTCCGGTAGCATCCTCTGTGCTTCACGCTCTGGCTGGATTGTGGGCTTTGCCCTTCCGATCACTTTTTATGACTGTATAGGGTTGGGTGCTTCACGCTCCAGCTGGGAGGCGGGCTTCATCCGCCCAAGTAGGTTAGGTAGGGTGGGATAGGTGATTAGGTAGAGTAGGTTAGTTAGGGTAGTTTAGATAAGGTGGGTTAGGTAGAGTAGGTTAGTTAGGGTAGTTTAGATAAGGTGGTTTAGGTAGAGTAGGTTAAGTAGGGTGGGATAGGTAAAGTTGAGCTTAGTAGGGTAGAGTAGTTGAGGTAGAGGTTAGATGAACAGGTTGTCTAGTTCTAAGCATTGTTAATAACCTAGCAGCCCAGAATGATGTACATCATAGAAATAGAGATTATGTAGGTAATGTGGGGTGGGTTATATGGAGTTTGTTTGTTAGAATGGTTGAAATATAGTGGAATAGGCTGGATAGTTGGATTGGATAGGTGAGGTTGGGTGGGTAAGGTGGGGTAGGTTAGATAGCATGAGTTATGTTAAGAAGGGTAGGTTGGATACAATAATCTATGTAGGGTGGCTTGGGTGGAGTAGGTTGCCTTTTACAACTGTATGAGTGAGGGCGGGTTAATTAGTTTGATGGTGTTTTGTATAGTTTAGGTGGATTAGGTCAGGTTGGGCATTCCAGGTGAGGTGAGTTTGTTAGAGTTTTGGTTGCAAAGATTAGGTAGAGTAGGTAAGGTAGGGTAGTTTAGGTTTGGTGATTCAGTTAGATGCCAGATTACGTGATTCCAACATCAAAAACTGATGTGAGATATACAGAGACAATCAATTCTTGGCTGCAAAAATCCTGAAAAATGAGCCAAAATTTACTAAAATCAGAAAATCGCCCTTGTATCCCCCCTATTGTATTTTTCAGGTTATTTTTTGCGGGACTGATGTTTATTTGACTGCTAAATTCGATTTTGAGCATAAAATAACTTCAATTGTGATTCATGAGCAGCACTGTATATAAGGGTCCCCCACACTACCCTAAACTTAGTTTGTTCTTTGGAAATTTTTCTGTGTGTTATTTCTGGTCCTCTTTTCGATGAGATCATCCATGAATTTGTGGGATCTACAGTTTTGAATGGGAGTTCCACACTTATTTTGGTCATGTTTGTAAATGAAGAAAAGAGGGGCCCGGTCCCGGGACCAGCACTGTATATGAGGGTCCCACCCACACCAACCTAGAATCAAACATTTTGTTATTGAACAATTTTTCTGTAGGTTATTTTTGGTCCCCTTCCCAATGATATCATTCATGAAATTGTTAGATCCACAGTTTTGGCTGGGGATTTCACACTTTCTTTTCTAAAAAAATGAGGAGCCAGGCCCCCTCTTGAGAAAGAAGATGTTGCAAGGCAATGTTTTAGGATTTTCTGAGTCAATTGAGCTGGAATTCAAAACTGTAACCACTCCCCTCCTTTTTTTCAAAAATTGAGGGGAGCATCATCGACCCCCAAAATAGATATCTTGAAAAATCCATAATTTTCTCAATGCCTGCTAAAACTCCTAGAAACTTTGTGATGGATTGAGGATTGTCACATGCCCCAGTTTGGCTGGGAATTTTTCAAGTATTGTCTCTTGAGACTGTTCTCAAAAAAATGAGGGGTCTGAGCCCCATATTGCTGGAATTGATGGTTTGTCTGTGCAAGGCGATAATTTAGGATCTTCAGAGTTGCCTGAGTTGGAATTCAAAACTGTAGCAATTCCCCCACTTAACTTTCCAAAAATTGAGGGGGGCATCATCGACCCCCAAATTGAAAATTTCGAAAAATCTATCATTTCCCTATGCCTGCTAGTACTCTTACAGACTTTCTAATGAAATTTAGTATTTTCAGATGCCCCAGTTTGGCTGGGAATTTCTCAATTTTTTTTTACAAAAAAACTGATGAAAATTTCATTCCCCCCTGCACCACCCACAACAAGGTCGAGATTTCATTGTGAGAATCTAGTAATGATGAGGCGCTGAACAAAAAAGTTATCTTGCACTTTGCTGAGAAATGTGTGGTTGAAAAGTTGAAAATAATTGGGGGGGGGGTCCGGGAGCCCCCCAAAAACAGAAGAAATCCAGATATCATAATTATTCCTATGGTTCCAACCACTTTTCGAACTAATCCACCAGAGCACCAACCTCCACAACAATCACCCTTTGGAGGTTTTCAGACTCCGGCTATAGTATACAGGGTGATTCATAATTATGGTAAAATAATTTTATACGTTATAGTAGAGGTAAAAGTAAGGAAAAAAGTTCTTATAAACATATATCCACAAACGCTTCATTAGCAAGCTATACAGAGTGAAAGATTTTGCCTGGAATTCAGTTCCTCTGGTGATACACCAATGCTGAATTGTTTGGGGACTAGTTTTTAAAAAACTTATGCTGGATTCATATGGAAAAATATCTGAAAAATTGAATAAAACTAGTCTGGAAGCTGTAGTGTGAGTAGTTTTTGAGAAAAAAGTTAAAATATACAAAAAATCTGAGTAGAAAAACACAGACTTCTTCGTTTGATGCACAATAACTTTCTTTAATGACCAGTAAACAAATAATTTTTCGCATTAAAAATTGTAGAGAATCCAATTTGAAAAGAATGATGTGAGCTGTGTGAACTGAATTTGAATAAATGTTGAATAAAATGTATTCTTATTTAGTACATTACACCACAAAAATTTGCTGTTTTATGAGGAGAGAACTAATAACTTATAGGTTGTAGCTGATTGCAAATAGAACATGGATTTTAATAACAGTTGTTCCAAAACAGCTGATTTATTTTGTTTTAAATAAGAAAATATTTAAAAGGAATTATCAGCTGAAAATTATTTTCAGAAATATTTCAGCTCACTGTTGAACAAAAAAACAAACTGTAAGTTAGGCCTACTGTACCCTCACTGTGTTTTTTGTTTAATCTACTAACCAGTTATGTGAGTAGATATAAAATGATTCTTTGGACTGACTTTTTTGCTCGAAAACCCCCTCCCCCTCTCCCCCTCGTCCATCCCGCCAACCCCTTCCCACCGACCACAGGGTGGGGGGTGTTCTAAAAATAGATTTCCCCTTCCCCTTGTCCAGTGGTGATGAGGGGGATGAAAAGAGAGAAAGATATATCTCTTTCTCTCTCTCTTTCTAAAAATAGATTTCCCTTCCCCTTGCCCAGTGCTGATGAGGGGGATGAAAAGAGAGAAAGATATCTCTCTTTCTCTCTCTCTCTTTCTAAAAATAGATTTCCCCTACCCCTTGCCCAGTGGTGATGAGGGGGATGAAAAGAGAGAAAGATATATCTCTCTCTCTCAAATAGATTTTCCCTTCCCCCTGCCCAGTGATGATGAGGGGGATGAAGAAAGTGAGGGGAAAAATAATTTCCCTTTGAGGGGGAAAAATTCCCTAATGCTATACTGACAGATTAAAGTGAATCCTTCTCTCTACATCTATGCTGACAGATTGAAGTGAATCGAGAAATTCCCTATCACTCTACATCCAATGCTATACTGTCATATTAAAGTGAATCCAGAGAGAGGTCAATGACTCTCTCTACATCTATACTGACAGATTAAAGTGAATTGAGAAATTCCCTATCACTCTACATCTATACTGTCATATTAAAGTGAATTGAGAAATTCCCTCTCTCTCTCTCTCTCTCTCTCTCACTCTTCTCTTCCTACCTCTTCTCATTCTGACCTCCCTCCAAATTAGCTCAATTCATGCTCAAAACTAGTTATACTGTATAGCCTATTTTTAATAATATAAACATGCTTACTTCATTTCTATACCAGATCATTAACACTGTACTCTATGCTATCTGTATCAATCCCTTCGCTCTCTCTTACTCACTCCCTCTCTCTTTCCTTCGGTTTTTCTCATCCCTCCAATTTCATCTTCTTATTATCTACCTCATTTTATGCACCGGATATTTACTACTGTCTTCTAATATCTCTCTCTTCATCCACCTTTTTAGACAATAATCTTACATAATCTATGTGTATTCTCACACAGCTTAGTCCTCTCTGCACATTCTTCTCTCTAACAACCGTCAACTGCAATTTGAAATCAATCTACTGATTCATATTTCTCGTTCTTATTTTCCATCTCTCTGTACACTCTCTTTTAATTGTCTATCGTCTTAATGATTTTCATATACTTTCTGTACTTTTTTCTGCTGTGTTTCTGCTGGAGTTTTCTTCCTGTTTTCAGACCTGGTTCCTGTGACTTCTCGCACGCGCTCTCTCTTGCCACCGCCCTGGCTCACTCTCACTCCCCCACCTGCTCGCTCCCATCAGCATCTACCACTGCAAACTGCCCACCACATTGGATTATCTGCTGGACTCTGACATGAATAAAGGAATCTGAATCTGAATCTGAATCTGAATCTCGCTCTACCTCCACTTGGACCCGATTCTTCCACTACCGGATACCTACTCGCTCTATCTCCACTTGGACTAGATCTCCCACTACAAGTTCTTCCTCAATCTTCATCTTATTCAACATTAGGATTATTCATCACCGGAACTCCACACATCTACATTTTATTGTGTTTAGTGAATTTTTTGAACTAGTGCTATAAATATTGAAGGGAGCCGAACTGCCAAGGCATACTGAATGCACTCGAATCAAGAGACTTTTTCATTTGGGTTAAGTTTTATCAGTCTCATCCCCATTTTTTCCGTCATGTGTCGTTCTGAGGTCGGTTCACGATTGGTCTGCTGGTTCCATGATGCCTCTCACTGACACATCAGCTCGCTCGCCCTCAAGTAGGTATGATTATTCCAATAATAGTAATAATGACGCAGGTATGTTTCTTGCAAATAAGCTCCACTCTTTCAAAAAACTTTTCAAGGCTGCTCACCTTAACGTACAATCCCTCAGCTGCCACATTGATGAACTCAGAGCAATCTTCCGTTTTCAGGACTTCAATATAATCAGAATTTCCGAATCATTTTTGAAGCCTAGTATTCCATCAAATTTTGTTGCTTTGCCTGGATATAATCTTTTCCGGAATGATAGATTAAATAAAGCTTGTGGGGGTGTAGCAATTTATGTGAAAGATGGTATCAAAACAAAAGTTTTAATCACATCTAAACAAGAGTATTGTTCCAGACCAGAGTTTATGCTACTTGAATTATCCTTATCTAGTACTGATAAATTACTCGTTGGTATCTGTTATCGTCCACCAAAAATAGGTCATTTCACAGATTTCGGAAGTGCCTTGCTTTCTCTTATGCCTTGTTATAACCGTATACTAGTTATGGGGGATATGAACACCGACTTGAACATGACAAATCGTAATTTTGACTACTTCCAACTGACTACAATTTTCCAATGCCTAAACATGACTATTTTACCACTCGATCCAACTCATCATACTAATGAATCAGACACACTCATTGACCTTCTCATTGTTAGTGATCCCAAAGAGGTTGTTCAAGCAGGCCAAATCTCAGTCCCAGCTATTTCTAGACATGATTTGATCTACTGTGTACTTTCCCATAAGATACCCAAGCCAAAACAGAAAATTATCACTTATAGAGACTTCAAAAACTTTGATGAAGCCGCCTTCCTGACTGATGTGGCTCAGACTTCATGGCATCAAATTGAAGCATTACCCTCAGTTGATGACATGGTCAAGACTTTCGAGAATTGGACTTTGACTTTGTATGACAAACATGCACCTTATGTGACAAGGAGGATTAATAGAAAACGACGAGTACCGTGGATGACTGAAGGCATACTTAAGATGATGGGACGTAGAGACAAAGCACATAGAAAATTAAAAAAGACATTTGACTTGGACAGTTTGATAGAGTATAGGAGCCTTAGAAATAGAGTTAAACAGGAATTACGGAACTCAAAGATTAGGTACTTGAATTCGTTTATGACAAACAACAGACAAGACTCCAAATCACTTTGGCAGGGAATAAAAGAATTCGGGCTTGGCAAGCAGAAATCGAATCCACAAATTGACTCACCATTGAACAATATAAATGACCATTTCGTTTCACACTCTAACCAATGCGACGAAGTTGTCATTGCTAATCATATCGATGATCTTGAAGACTTAGATTGACCAATCACTGATCAATTTCATTTCCATCCAATCTCAGAAGAAGACACTTTTAGAGCAATTCAACGTATTCATAGTAATGCTACGGGTGTTGACAAAATTCCTATTAAATTTATCAAGAAAATGTTATTTGCTGTTTTACCAACAATTACATACATTTTCAACAAGTCGATTGAAGAAGGCATTTTCCCTGAAAACTGGAAGTTTGCTCTGGTTCGCCCTCTAAATAAAGTTCCATCACCCAATAAAGTTGAGGATTTTAGACCAATCAGTATCTTACCTGCATTGTCCAAAGTGCTAGAAAGACTCATTCATGCTCAAGTTGTAAAATTTCTAGACAACAATAGTAAGCTTCATAACTTTCAATCAGGCTTTAGAAAATTCCATTCAACTGAAACAGCTCTGCTTTGTGTCACTGATGATATAAGGTTAGCTATGGACCAAAGAAAATGCACCATCCTCACCCTATTTGATTTTTCTAAAGCATTTGATACTGTTTATCATACAGTCCTTCTGAATAAGTTGGCTATTCTTGGTGTCAGTCACAACTCGTTAGTTTGGTTTAAATCCTATCTATTAGGTGGGAAACAATGTGTATCTGTCGGTGACAAAAAGTCTACTTGGAGAAATGTTATGCATGGAGTACCACAAGGTTTAATTTTAGGCCCTCTCCTCTTCACTTTGTATGCTAATGACCTTTCTTCCATTATCAAATTCTCCAGTTTCCATACTTATGCAGACGACCTTCAAATCTATTTAAGCTGTCCCATAACAAAAATTAACGAAACAGTTGGAATAATGAATCAGGATATCAATTCGATAGTGGAATGGACAAAGAAAAATGGCCTTAAGCTTAATCCCATCAAAACACAGCCCATTATTATTGGATATTCTCGGCTTATAAACAATATTGAACTTGAATCGATTCACAAAATCAGTGTAGATGGTAATGACATTCCTTACTGTAGCTCAGTTAAAAATTTAGGCATTATTATGAATAATACTCTTGACTGGTCAGAACAAGTGAACAAAACTTGTAAAAAGGTATTCTCAGCCATGCATGCATTGAAGAAAATGCACGATATCCTCCCTAGAAACATTAAATTATTATTGGTTCAATCTCTCATCTTCCCACATTTAATGTATTGTAATTCTGTTCTTAACGATATGCAAGTCACTCTGAATGATAAACTACAGCGTTGCCAAAATTATTGTCTACGTTTCGTCTACTCTCTCCAACGCCATGATCATATCACCCCAGCCCACATTGCTAGTTCAACATTGAAGCTTCCTGATCAGAGGCTTTTTCGAATAGTCAAGCTTGTTAGAGATATCTTGAAATACGGTAATCCGAACTATTTTAAAGATGATTTCAAATTTGTCTCTGAAGGTAGGAGGATAGATGCTTCACATACTAGGTCCGGAGAAAGTACTTTAAGGATACCCAATCATCAAACTACTATCTTCACAAAATCCTTTTTAGTCAGTGCCTGTCGTGCATGGAATGCACTTCCTGTTTCTATCAGGTCCATCAAGAGCCGAGCGAGCTTCATCCTGACTTTAGAAAAACATCTTTAGGAACAAATGACTGAAACTGTCCGGCCCTAGAACGAACATGACAACCATCCCCCACCCATCCCACACATACAAACCTTTAAACCTGTTATAGAACGAATTGTATATATATATATATATTATATAAACTCATGTTATTTCAATTATCCACTGCATACTGCTGTATATTACTGAAAGTTGATTACCCTGATCTACTTTCAGCCTACTTCATTTTATTAATCAATTATTTGATCTTATCTACCTATATAATTATTTTACTTTATCAATTTTCTGTTTTTTTTCTCTTAAATATTCATATTGATTAAAACTTTCACAATATTTCCATTAATAAATAAATCCTCAGTTTAAATAATGAAATTACCGTTTTGGTAGAGAGTTAGTAGGGAGGATATTTCTAATATTCTTTCCGAAGAATGGACATTGATATGTCCAAACCTCCGCCAATTTATGTAGATGCATAACAATATAATTATTATCCATAGTTATTATATTACAAATTGCTTTTTCATATCATATACAGTTCAACAATTATTTTCTTAGTCTATATCATGTAAATTCATCTATAATTTTGCTGTATTGTAAGCTATTGTATATAAGTGTATAAGACAGTATAATTATATTGTAATCTACATAAATAAAGTACTCAATCAATCAATCAATCAATCTCTCTCACATCCAATGCTATACTGTCAGATTAAAGTGAATCCAGAGAGAGGTCAATGATCTAAGTTCTTTTACATTTTTTATCTGCAATATCGTACAAGCATTTCCAAAGTTCATCGGAATTTTTAACAACAGATAATGGTGAATCATTTGTACAATCATAATGTAGATGGCCGCTGTCTAGTATATCAAGCAGTTTGAATATCTCAGATAAAATTGGAAAGTGTACATTTTCTGTTTTTGTTAATGGTAAATCAGCATCTTGACATCCTGTTGAAAATTTAATATTCTTCGCAATTGAATCAAATTTGTTAAATGAAATTCCCATCAAGAGACGAGTTAATTTTTTGAATTTTGAAAAACCATAACACTGCATGTTAACGGCTTCCCAGATGTTTGGCATGTGTCTCTGTTCTACAAATTAACAACGTGCATGTGTTGTACCTACAACACTTGCTTGAAGACACTCATGTCTCACTTGTATAAAAAAGATCACACCACACACGTTGCTGTTGACAGGTCTAGCTCTGACCGAGTACTAAACTAAAAAGTGAGTGGGAATATTGGAATGAAAAATCATTTGAACACAGAAAACGTTTATTTACACATTTCACCTCCACAACTATTCATAATTTCATCTTCAATTTTGATTAACTTATCGATACACAAATTATGAGGACGATAATAACATAGATAGTCTCTTAAGTCATTTAAATTAACCGTGCTTAGAAAAATGTCTTTTGATTGTTTCGCCAAACTATAATTTTCACGAGTTGATTTCCTAATTGCACTTTCACACTCATCATACCAATCAATACAGTTTTTTAACCTCACTTCCAACTCGTTGTCTTCAGCCAACCACTTTCTCAGATCCATGATAAGCGAATGAACAAAACTAAGTGTAGGCTGGCACTATTATAGAGTAATTGAGTGGTCTTTCTTCATTAATTGCAGACAGACAACATGTACGTGCTTTATGCAGTCTCAATGCATGCATGCAATAAACACACTGAATCTCTTTTCCGTTGTAGAAGAATCCATAATGAGCAAAGTTTCTTTTCTGCAAATTTGTGTACATTGTGGCCATTTTCATACTTTGCATTCGATTGTTTTCACACATGAAATTATTTGTTTGATACATATTTTTAAACAACAAAGAATTATAATGTTGGGCAGAGAACAAAGCACAGCATCCATCTGGTCTATTTTTATGAATGTTACACACACCATAACACCATGAACTAGTGAAAAAGCTGAAATCGGGTTTTGCAAAATCCTCTGGTATACATTGAACGTTAGTATGTAATCTTCTTAAAAACTTTGCTTTCTCAGTTCCTTTTGTGAAAATTTTCTCATAACCTACAAGGTAATCACGTATTAATGAGTCAGTGTATTCTAAATCTCCATCCTCCCATTTTATTTTATGATAGTGACGTTCTAACCATGTTACATCATTATACAATTTTGCACTCAATTCTGTCTTTGCAAATGGTGATTTGAAATGGAATACAATATAATTATTAAACTGATCAATTATGGCAAGTTCTTTCACAATAATTTGATTACAATCTTGTTTAAACCAGTGAAGATCAACTGTAGCAATTTTCGTACTCGCTTGCTTGTCCACTTCTTTCTCTTCGGTGGGCTCGTCGAATCCTCCGTCTTTCTCCCTCTCCTCCTCCTCCCGTTTCTGCTCCTCCTCCACCTGCAGCGGCTTCTGGATCGGTGTACTGCACCTTGGTTCATAATAGAAACTAACGGAATCAAGATCACACTGGATACCAATAGACTGAGTTTGCACTTTGTCCAAAATATCAGAACACAAAGAATAGGACATTTTAGATGTTACCTGTTCAAAGGTGAAACTGATAATGAACCAAATTTGTCAGAGTGCACACCTTATATAATATTGCAGCCGGTGCACTCTATCAATAAAATTACCAAACTTCTTTCACCATGCTCGTCAGAGGTGTGTACTCCATCACACGATCGCTAATTAAAACACAATAGGCAGAAGTATTTGCAGGTACTGCACTATTAAATTCCATTTCAATACGAACATCTGTTGATGATTTCAAATGACTCACTTGGTGCAAACAGTCCACAACAATCAGCGGTGTTGATTCACAAAACATTTTAAAGTCAATTCCTGTTCTGAGTTTGCTATTGATTGAATGATTATAATACGAGGGCGCAAAATCCAAAAACATCCGGTATAATACCTCCTTTTTACCTAGCAGATTTTCATATGGATAATACGCACTGTTCAAATATACTTTAACATTGTAAATACCGCAGCTATCGAAATTAGATATTGATTTTTTAATTTCATTCTTACGATTGGTTTGAAATGCAATTATAACGTATTTTGGACTATCAAAACTCGATGTGGTGCGATTTGCCCAAGAATGGTTAAGTGAATTTTGCAAATTTGGTAATTCACAAATTTCCCAATGGCAGAAACCTAATTTCAGTGGAGTGTCAGCATCGAGCTGTCTCATAAATTTCAGTCTTACGTGATCTTCTGAAGTTATGTAGGGCATTCTCCATTGCAGTTTTGTAATTTTCACACTAACGCTTGTTCCACTTGCAGACTCAACACAATTGAGGTCTGTCGGTGACCTCAATAAGACGAGTTCCTGTTTCAAATTTAAAATTATTCTTTGAAAATCTTCAAAAAACAGGAGGATTAATTTCAGTGGTACACAGAAAGTGAATTTATTATCCGTTAGCTCATATCCTGCTCTGTCAAAACCAGCCAAGTGATATGTGTTCTTATCGAGCGTATTCTTCACTAGTATAGCTTTAATTGTGAATGTTAATCCAATCAATCTTGATTTAGAAATTTGCTGACCTGCTAATGCATATCGTATTTCGTCAAAAAGGTTGCCGAGTACATTACTGCTTAATTTATAGTCTGCTGCAACTGGTGCATCAGCCGGCTCTGTTCCCGGTTTTGTACAGTTAACTGTTCCCTCAATAAATATAAATGATTTGCAAGGTAAAGAATAGACATCTAAAGAATTTATGCCAATACATGCCTCGTCAGAGTTATTTATTTCCTGTCCCGAATAAACTGTATGAGTGTGAAATTGGAATTTGGTTATATCATTATAAAACTAAGGTCTGTCTCCACGTCCCGAATTTCACTAATTGCGGCCGCTCCTCCTCCTAACATTCCGCCAATCAACTATAAAACCTAACTTTTCTAATATTCTCGCACTTTTAGCCGACAAAGCACGTTTGTTTTTAGGTGTTGACTCTCTCACGTTCGTCTCTCTAATGACATTGTGTGTACACATCTTATTCGAACGTGGATTGAAAACAAGATAACTCATTATGTTGACTTTTGTTTTTCACGTATATGTGCAACCTAATTGTAATTGTATCTCCACGGAAATCAATAAACGATCCGTTCTGGTCTGTTACCTCTACATAATTAGTTTGAATTCGATGTGTATTCAAAGGTACATAAATAATCGGCGATGGTACTTCATTTATTAAATAGCCACTAGGAAACTTTGGCAAAAATTTGTAGATTATATGTTTTTGTTTTCCGTCAGAGTAACTACCACATGCTAAATTACACTAGAGTACAATACTACCAATGCTTGTTATGTTAACCAAATGCTGAGAATAATGCCATTCATTTGGTTCCAAAACAACATTATCAAAACCAAGTATCTTACCAATTGAATCAGTATGTGTCAAATCGATGGCTTTATCAGAATGAATTTCAATCTTCATAGTATTTGCATTTGCTCGTATAATAAGTTTATTCTTCTTCTTCTCATCAATATTCAATTTATTCTTTAAAGATTTTATAATATCCTCAACTTCATATGCACCCATATCCAGCTCAATTAATCTATCACCATATTTGAAGCTGGAATTTGTTCCTTTGTTAACGTTTGCAATACTATTGTAGCTACAAAAATTAATCAATCCAATTTCCCATTCACAATTTTTATCCAATTCTATAATTTCTTGTAAATGTTCGTAGAGGTTACTTGTGTTAGATCTTAATGTAATAACAACCATCTTGTAATGTGTGTTCAGCACAAACACTTAATTACAATAGATTTGCAAGAAACAATAATGTAAGATGACCACAAAAATCACTATTTAATGGTTGCATGTGCTCTACATTATAAAATATATTTACTCCAATTTCTTTTTTCCAATATTTGTCCAATTTGTATGGCGGTTGTAAATTTCCAATTGGATCAAAATACCAAACATTGGAACCGACTTTTTTATATGCAACCCAATGTGTGCCATCCTAGCTTTCCCTCGCTAAATTCACAATGGCATTCTCGTTTTTTAGAATTTTTTTGGGTAATGCATCTAGCATATATATACCTCTTAGCCAAATCTGTAATAATTTTGACCAATCAATCAAATCATAATTACTCAATTCTCCTTCAATATTCATGTCTTCTTCTTCTTCTTCTTCCTACTCTTCTTTGTTGTTCTACGTTTCTTAACTTGTTTTTGAGGGAATAATCTCACTCCTCCCACTAGTTATTTGAGGAAAAGGCTTCAAAAAATACCCTTTTCCTGCAATATGCTTTTTCAACTGAGCTATAGCTTTGTGTCTAATATCATTACTATAACTTCTCCTCTCATTCTTCTTCTTCTTCTTTCTCAAAGACCCACCAAACGCCGCTTTAGCTTTCATGACGTTTGTAACAAGATAGCTAAGTGCTTTCTCGGCAAGGGGTGTTTGTGGATTTTTGAAAATGTCCCACACAGCGTTTGCTAGAGCCCTGTCAGCTACCGCTCGAGTTTTATTATCACTATTTTGCGTATACGCTATATCATGTACCTTACAGGCTCTATCTAATGAATTTATACCTTGATCACCTCTCTTTAACCTTTCATTAACCTTCGTGAGTCCCTCTTCACCAATTCATGTTGCCAATTCGTCAGGTGTATTATAAAATATCAATTAATCCTCATTTGTAAGCTTTGAGCAACGTTGATATCAGTTCTTATTTGGCATCGTTTCATATATACTCTCAACAGACTATAGTACAGAACCTGGGGGTGATAAAAACAGAGATATCCGTTACTACAAAATATAATAATTAAAAAACAAATCATTGCAAAGATCAGAACTTCATCACAGTAATTTTAATTGTTCCACATGAATCCACATGAAGAGGGGAGTTTATTGAAGGGATGTATTGATTAGTATTTATCAACCAATCAAGCATTATTCATTACTCAGACATGATGACATGATTCGCTAACATAATGATTCCTAATTATCAATACATGAGGGTCAAGAGATGACTAATGGTCAATGTACTTATAAACTTTCATTCAATCAATACCGCCAACATGAATAAATATTATCAAAACTTGAATTGACTTGATTTATCTCAATAGTCTGCTAATTGCAATAGAATATAATGCAATAACATCATATTCTATAATCCTGTTTGATTTTCTATTTCACAAGTCATCTTCATTGAGTTGTTGACCACTTTATTGCATCATAATGGTATAAGAATGTGATTTACCACTAGACTGTGAATGTCCGAGATGGTATAGTGGAAGAATAGATTGTTATTACATATGAGAGCCTGAAAGAGAATGAACGTTCTGGCTTGTAACAGTGACCTATATTTAGTTCAGTCATGCCTTACTATCTTACAAGAGATAAAATGTAAGATTTACTATTTGTAAATTAGAATTTTGCTCAAGCTTCAATAATATTTTTGCAAAATGAAGATTAAATGTATTGAATATAATGAATTGATCGTAATCCGTGATAAGTACTTTGTAGGTATCGCAAGATTGTGAAGAATCATATTGATTGCTTTATTTCATTCTTGATCATTTTCTTCCATTTCTGGATTAGTCAAAAATACATTGGGTAGTAAAATTATATTGCATTGTTTTTGTGGAGCCGTTTATTAATGGAGTCTCAAATATTGATAGTACGTTACCGAAGTGGTTCAACCAGCGTTTGAAGTGCAAGAATAATTTGCTCGGATTAGATAATATTTAATAAAGACTTTGTACTCCCGATGGAAAGGGAACTGCTTGAGGCCAGCTCCACTACTTTCAAGTTTTCTGAAATCTCTATCGGTGTTCGAAGAGCTCACAAAGAAGTCTATTCATCGTTCATCATCATCCTCACAGTTTTCAGGCAGGCGGAATATACGGGCTCATCGTGTCTATCAAAAACACAGGATTGTGCTGCTCGAACATCTTGGTAATGCTTGGATCGATAAAGGGACCACTGAGTTATCAAGTCATCGATAAGATCATTTGGCTATGATTCCACTATTCTCATGTATCTCAAGTATGTTCACAATAAACTGAACCATATACTTAATAAATATATACCTAATGCTTTGAACATACGATGACTTCACGAGGCTGAATTGCTGATGATCCATAAGGAAAAAAGTTCATCTAGTTTGTAGGAGTAATCTAGACAGGATGATTCACTATTTGACAATGTTTCTGCATCAGTTAGCCCTGTTCATCAGGTTTGACAGTCAGCCAGCGAATACTAATCGCCTCACCTCTGGTTGGCCACGCATGACTTTCTCAGTTATTGAAGACAGTAAGGGGAGAAAGTTGTTTGATAGTCAGACTTATACATAAAAACCATCCTAGACTAGAATTTTTAAGTTGCTGCTCCAATGATGCGACTATGTTTGTTTTCTAAACTGTAACTTATGCGTGATGTAATGCACTATCAAAGATTTCCCACAAGCCGCGCCAGCTTGCTATAGTGAGATCCACTCTCAACTGTCAGCCTTCCTTATAAATAACTACAGCGCCTCCCAATAAACTGGTGCTGGCCGTTTGAAGTGAATCTTATAGACACGAAGCTGTGCCACATTAAACTTAATCGGTGTTACCGGCTAGCAAAGCATCACTTTCTAAGCTGCAATTTTCGTTAGAAGACCGACACTCATTTTGCGTTCATTTGGCATGAGAACTGTCATTTTCCGCGTCTCCAACTTCCTTACCAGAGACACGCCACTGCCATTATTACATTCGAACACTTTACATTTGCTAGCTTTAATTTAAATCATCATAATATTATGCTTGTATTGAGTGGAAATTAATCCAGAACTAGAATATTCCTGGTGGTTGATCTTTTGCTAAGATTTGTCATGTTTGACTTTGAAGTGCAATTTTAGTCGTTAAAAATATTCCACTCAGAAAGTGCAGGCATGCTGTTAGTCCAACCAACGCCTAGGGAAATGATGGCATAACTCCCTGTGCCTTAACGAGTGATTGCTACAAAAGTGGAAAACTGTGAATAATGTAACATTTCTTTCTCTCAATTTTCAATTGCTTTTTCCTTATAGAAAATTTTGTGGGATGGAACCGTTATAGGAGAGTTCTTACATAAAGCATTGCATTGGGAGTTTTTAACAAATTTCCAAGTAACTGAACTATCCTTCAAGCTCTTAAGGCTTTTCCACTGGATTCACTAAGGGAGGGTTTTAATCTCACTTTTCCATTTTTAGTATCTTAATCAGTCAAATAGTCTGAGGATTTATCTGTTAAGCTGTTGAGCATAGTTATTAAACAACAGTTAATGCACAGCAATATCTTATTCAATTGAAAAGAAGAAGGAATTTACAGTCCATATTCTTCGTTTATTGAACGAGCGTCAGCGAGTTCTCACTTTTGACTCAAGGTCAAAGTCGTTGTCTGTGTGTGGATTTGTCTGTATGTTTGTTTGTACGTTCTACAATAACTTTTGAAGGAATTGATGAATCATTAAACACTTACTGTACTCTTCGAACATGAATTCAAGCTCGTTTTCTACAGGTCAAGTTCGTTTAACAACAAATTTGACTCACTCCTTCATCCTTTTTCAAGATACAAAAAAAACATTGGAAGTGCTAAAGAGAAAAAATTGTTGTGATTTTCTATCCATCTGGAGAAGCTGATGCTATTTGATAGTTATCATACAGACTGTCCTTCATACGCTGATTTCAGTTGATTAATATACAGCATATTTAATTTACAACTTTTACATCTTCTTGCTTCTGTTAACTTGTGTCTGGCTGTCTATTATTATGTCTGTAACATACACCTAATATGAACTAGTGACCTCCTGGATTGAAGAACTCACTCACTAACTGTTGTATTGATTTCTGAGGCTCACCTCACAACTCAGCTTCTGACGTCATAACCAGTTGAGCTCTCGTCAAGGCAACATACCTGTGAGGTTACCACACAATTCGAAAAGGAAGCATAGCGGTTTCTATACCTGCACATCTATAGCCGAGGAGATACCTGTCATTCACGCAGCATCAACCAACACATGTAAGTACATTTTTACTTTGATTTTATCCTCTTAGGGGAGTCAGAGGAGAGGAAAATTGTCATTGGAGGACGAATTATTGTCATCGGAGCACAATTTTTGTCCTCGGAGGACAGTTTTTGTCATCGGAGGACAATTTTTGTCCTCGGAGGGGAGGATTTTTGTCATCGGAGGACAGTTTTTGTCATTGGAGGACAGTTTTTGTCCTCGGAGGACAATTTTTGTCGTCGGAGGACAATTTTTGTCCTCGGAGGACAATTTTTGTCCTCGAAGGACAAAAAACCTTCTACAGCATACTGCATGCATGCGATTTTAGCTCATCTTTACGATGTGGTATATCCAGATAATCCTCTCCTCGCGCTTCTTTCTCGCACTCTTCATATAAACAAAACGGTAAATGTATTACTTTTTCAAATGGATTTTCGATAATATATTTGCAATAGACACATTGCAGATAGTGATTTTTATGTAAGAAATAACCATTCCTTGCAAAATAGTCTGCTTTATCAGATAATGATTTACAATAGTCACAATGTGGATGATGATTTTCAAAATACTCTCCTTGAACGGATGAATCTTCTACACAGTTAAAAGTTAAATATCTTTCTTCATATTGGCATAGAATATTATTATCGAAATTCTCCTCTTAAATTTTTATATTATCTTTCCTTCTCAATGCACAGTTCGGACTGTACCTTGCATGTTCTATTGCTGGTATGTCACTTTCTTCCCATTTTCCCAAATAAATTGAACAAAATACACAGCGCACAATGTCTGGTACACATGCGAATATAAATCCCTCTTTCGCCATGTTTTCCGCCGACAAATGCTGAGAAGATTTCGTCCATCTTTTATCAAAAGATAATAATCTTAATCTTTCATACAACATTATGTGCTCTTAAGATAACATTTTCACAGAGCGTTCTTCTACCAAGGCTAATTCACAACTGATTTTAAAACATGCAGTTGTACTCTATCACTCTAATTCTATGTCATCCTGATCGTTATTCTTTTGTTTTTTGTATAGGTAAGGAATCACCTTGCTATGCTTTCAACGAAGACTGTTTCAACGAGGACCACTCCACCACCTCATGTCACATCAGCAGTCTTTGACAGCATCCAAATCTTCTCTCGATAAGTCTGTATGACATCATTTTTCAACTTTCTTACTATAAATACCACTGCATTGATCTGCATTCGTTCAGTTTGATAGTGTCAATGGTGCAGTAAACATGGATACTTCTAAGGTGTTTAATGTGCCTATGCTCTGTGGTAATAAAATCAAGCCTACCAATGAGCGGTTTGGTTTGTGGCTTCTATCGGAAAACTTGTGTGATGACAAACTTGTGACAGACATTGGAAATATTGATTACACTGCTGGGCAAGAACTGTTTGTGCAGGATGACTCAAATCTTGTGCCTATTACAGAACCTCTTTGTGACAATATAATGCTTGTGAAAATCTGTACCTCGGATGATTGTGAGGCTATGGATAAGAGACGCTTCGTTCTAAAAAAGGATATATGTGATGCATTCAACTTATATTTGAGAGGCAAATTCTCTAATATGCTGTCAGCTGAACATGGAGTCAAAGCAAAGCTGGCTTACCTATTGGACAGTGGAAGTGATATGTGTCAAAAGATTCTACAAGTGCTTCGGAAAGATAATTACAACGAGGTGAAACAAAAATACCAGCAACCAGTAGGGATACCTTACAAAGTGCAGCTTGCAGATGTCTCAATTGTTACGTTGATGGGAGAGCTACCGAGATTATTGGAGCAGCTGAGGAAGGAGCATTTCTATCTACTAGACTTGGACATAACACAGGACTTTGCTGGAATATTTAACAAGAGTGGAATGTGTGACTTTCTAACTACAAATCATTGTTTCTGCTTTCAAGGAGAATATAAAGAATACTATAACGTGATAGCAGATAACAATAAAACTGTTGGGATTGATTGCTTGAGTTGGGTTAATAGTAATGTGAGGGTGAAAATTTATAATAAGTTTGTATGTCAAATAACAAGCCCTGGTGTAAATAAGCAGTTAGGTAACCAAATTGTAGACTTTATTGACTGTCCAGATTCAAGATTACGGCAACTTTCACCTCTCCTGCAGGCAAAATGCATGGTATTACATGTTTGGAAGCTACAATATATAACTACAGTTTAACAAATAGAGACAATAGCAAAACCTTTGACCCTATTCAAGATAGCTTATCACTTTTGAATGATAGTAGAAATTATTTCCAAAATGCTCCAATTTATTCTGTGTCCTTGGCTAAAATGTGGAGAAAACTGACAGATAATTTGAAAAATAGTTGTTGTTTGGTCTATAATGATCTTCTACAGTATAATTACTGGGGTAATAGCAATACCAGGAAATTGACTGGAGTACAAGTAAAGCTCCCCACTGACCCACAACATAGAAATAAAATAATTTCTTATGTTATTTCTGCATTCAGTTTCAATTTACTACCTATCAATTATGTGGAA
The DNA here is from genome assembly GCF_014356525.2 of Nilaparvata lugens. NCBI lineage: Eukaryota > Metazoa > Arthropoda > Insecta > Hemiptera > Delphacidae > Nilaparvata > Nilaparvata lugens. Next base: position 61,283,840 of record NC_052518.1, on the reverse strand, counting down.
ATTTTTGAGGATCCATCAAACAAAAATAATGTCAGTTTCTCACAAAAGTGCTATATTAAGAGTGGTGAGACATATTTCTCCAAGTCAACCACAGTTTTCTCTAGCATATCCAAAGCTGTTGACCTAGATGAGTTGGGGCTTGTAGCAACAGCCAACTTGATACCACAAGTCTTACGAAAACGAGCAAACATAACCTGTAAGCTTCTCCCATACCCTGTTAAAGAGATACAGCCCTTGTCTCCTATCACAGTGCTATCACCCAAGAAGCATAAGCTAGAACTGGATGAAATTGATCTAAAACGGAGGAAAATTGAGTTTTTTGAAGCCACACAGTCATTTAGTGAACAGCATAAGCAGCTAGAAGAATTTGAGGAAGAAATAGAAAATTTGAGAGAGGAACTTGAGCCATATTTCCATTCACATTGGCAAAATTTTGATCTAAGTGGAGTGTACAATGTGACTGCATTTACTGTAAATAATACTGGGAAATTCCCATATGTAGGTGTACTAGGGGAGAAAGATGGTTTGAAAAACTTTTACTTTGTAAAGGGGTGCCATAAGAATATTTTTATTGAAGCATACAAAGCTATCGAAACTCTCAAGAAAGAGGGTTATTTTGTAATCCCTTACACTGACAAAAAAAAAATAATTTGTCTACCAAGGGAAGAGAAAATTTGTGTAATTACAGTCAATGGTATGACAAGCTCTAATGGTCATACATTTCCTAGAATAGAATCACTTAAGTTTCTGCCAGATATTTGGAAAAACTTGGAAGACACTCCATTCACACAAAAAGAAGTGGAGCAGTATAATAACATCACAATGCTGGAAATTAGAGGGAAAGTAAAAGTAGGACAGTGCAGAAGATTAGAAGAGTTACCAGAAGGTACAGAGTTAGTAATTATTGCAATAAAAGAAGTGTACAATAGAAACAATACTCGGTATATTCTACAGTTTGAAAATCTGGAAGCATTGTATGTCTCAAACTATTGGTTAGAGGAAGAATTTGAGAAGCCAAACATAGATTTGAATTATAAAATTAGAATCAAGCTAGATGTTTTCAAATATACACCCAGTAGGAATAAGGAAAGAGTTACTTTCTGTATTTGATTTGTCCATAGATATGCTTTGATGTATGTATAATAATTTAAAAATAAAGAAAATTATTGTGACATTTAGCATTGACATTGACCTCTCGCCCCTTCTCCTGATTCCTCTCTCATTTTTTCTTTCCTACTAAACGAGTGGAGGAGGTGGACAGAGGAGGAGAACGGAGGACAATTTTTGTCATCGGAGGACAATTTTTGTCATCAGAGGACAATTTTTGTCCTCGGAGGGGAGGATTTTTGTCCTCGGAGGGGAGGATTTTTGTCCTCGGATTGAAAAATTCAATATGATGAGGTCCTATAATCACACCATGTATCAGATTGAATGTGCAAAAATCTGCTTGAGTCCTTATGACGATAAGAGTTATATTGCAGAGAACGGTGTGGACACTTTACCTTTTGGACATTATAGAGTGCCAACAACGCTCTGAACTGATTGCTCAGTATGTGCTGCGATGAGCATCCATCACCACAAATTTTGATTTCGTGTTGTAAATATGAATATTATTAGATCTAAGATAGCATTAGAACTTCATAGTATACCACACATTAACTATCCCACTCGCAAATATGAGTTGAAAAGTGAAAAAGACTTGCTTCAAGCCGATCTCATTGAGATGAGTAGTTCATCACGTTTTAATAAAGGTTATAGGTATATCTTAGCTGTTATTAATTGTTTTTTAAAATTTGCATATTGTGTACCATTAAAAGACAAGTCAAGTCAATCTGTATTTGATGTACTCGAGCCAATTATTTCTAAAAATAAGGGAGTTAAGTTGTTTCAATCAGATCAGGGAACAGAATTCTTCAATTCAAAAGTTAAAGCGTTATTAGATAGATACAGTATTAAACATTACCATGTTTTTAGCGATATGAAAGCTTCCATAGTTGAAAGGTTTAATAGAACAATTAAAGCAAAAATTTATAGATATTTAACTGAATGTGGAACCAAAAACTGGATATCACAGCTAGACAGTTTGGTTTGCGATTATAATGCAACAATGCACACTTCAATTGGAATGAAACCTAAAGATGTGAGGAAAAAAGATCGTGGTCGTGTTTTGATGTCTTTGAATTCTGCATTCAATAGACGATATAAATTGAAAAATTCAAAACCAAAATTCAAGCTAGGAGATGTTGTACGAATCTCAAAGAAAAGAGTTTTTTTCGATAAATCTTATAACATAAATTGGAGTGCAGAGTATTTTGTGATTCATTCTATATTCCCTTCTCAACCTGTAACATATAGCTTGCAAGATCTAAACGGAGAAGTAATTAGTGGCAGGTTTTACGGAGAAGAAATTAAAAAAACAGAATTAAACGAATCAGAGAGACAAGTATATCTGATTGAAAAAATATTAAAGCGCGACAAAAAAGGATTGCTTGTTAAGTGGATTGGATTTTCAACACCTAGTTCTATTAGTAGAAGTCAACTATCAGATGGAAGATAATCTATTGTAATACATTCCATTCAGTGTAATATCACATTGTAATACATTCCATTCAGTGTAAATATGACAAAGATTTGGTGTAAATATAATACGTCTTTATCAAAAATGCTTCTCAGTTTCATTTCAATCTGAAGTTTCATTTTTGTAATTTGCTAAGGCTTAGATAAGGGGGAACACATGCATTCTTGTGAAGAGGGTGCGGGAGAGAGAGGGAACAATATATTGAAGTGAGAAACTTCTATCAGTGCACTGCTGTGGAAGGGGAGAGCGAGCACCTGTTGAGTGCATTCCGATGTCATAAGCTATACACAGCCATGTGGTGTCTAGCGCACAGCCTCCTCCTTGATAACTTACAAAAAATGATAAGTTCCTTATCAGATCACATGCTGTACATGTGTCTAACATGAGTAATATCCCGATTGTGAATTTCGACAATGTTATAAGACAGAAAGAAATGCCAACATGGTGTAAAAATGGTAAGTTGTTACCTCATAATGCAAGGATCCTTATAATAGGCTCTTCAGGCTGTGGCAAGACCAATTTGCTATTTAATTTAATTTTTTCAAAGAATGGGTTGAGATTTAAAACTATATACTTGCATACGAAGAGCGAGTATCAAGATAAGTACTTGTTTTTGAGAAAAGTCTTTTCAAAAATGAAGGATATTGAATTTCATATAAACAACAATTCTGAATCTATACCTCATCCAAACAAAATATCAGAATATTCTTTAGTTATATTTGACAACTTATATTACAACTTAATCATGTACCTCAGATGAGAGAATATTTTACTATGGGGCGACATTGTAATATTGACACTGCATATTTAATTCAGAGTTATGGAGCTACACAGAAACATTTCACTAGGGACAATGCAAATATGATTATAATCTTCAAGATAGATTCATTGAGTCTGAAATTAATTCACAGAGATCATTTTGGAGGAGATATTTCTTATAAAGATTTCACTAAACTTTGTCATAAAGTTTGGAATCGTAAACCTCATAATTTTGTAACTATTATGACCGAGTGTGGAATTAATAGCGGCAAGTACCAAGATTCACTCGATACGTTTCTTACCGTTCAGTAGAGATTGATTCTTTGTGCAGTCATGTTGTCTAAAACACGCAGCAGAAAGCTGAATAGAAAGAACGTTGGTTTAATCGATAAGATTAAGAAATTGAGAAAAGTAATCAGCGACAAGCATAAAAGCTTAGTTAATTTTGAAAAACGATCAGAGGAATACAATAGGAAAATGCTCTCACCGTTGATAGAGCCCATAATTGAACTAGGAAAAAACAAATCTAGTTTTCACTCTAATCATGGTGTAAAACCAAAAAAGGAAGAGGTAAAAGAGGAAGAAGAAGAGAGCATGGAGATTGATGATGAGGAGTTGAGTTATGATAAAAGCTATTGGAGTTCAACAGGCAATCTTTTAAGCTCAACTAAATTTGAAAACAGTTTACTTGGTTCTAGTAAAAACAATGAGGTGCTGTCACAATATCTAAAAACGTTTCATGCGGAAAAATTGAATAATTGAATTAGTTATGGAATTTCATATAATTCTAAAGATGATGTGTATTATATTGGAAATCAGCAAGTAATATTAGATAACAGTTATATAGATATTTATAATGAAAGATTTCGTTTAACACATGGTCTACTTGAGTTATTATTCAGTTCAAGACCAAATTCGAATCTTTATAATCAGAGAGATCTGGATAAGTATAAAAAAATCTTAACACTTACAGGCATACATTTGGATCAAAGAGGGTATGTTAAACGAAATCAGGGAATTAAATCGCAAATGATTCAGAAGTTATTTCCCAGTAAAAAAATCAGTAAAAAGAAGGGATGGGGTTTATTGAAATTTGCAAAAAATAATTCTCATGATAGAATTTATCAATAATTTGATAATTTTGATGAATTAGTGGAAAGATTAAATTTACTCTATTCCTCAAAAGCTTCTGGCAACACTGAACATGATGTTAAGATTGCCTCTATAATTGAAGAGCTAAAAGAAGCAAAACTAATTGTTTAGTGTTACGATGACTCTGCATCGATTCGGTCAGATTGATACACCTACTAACGCTAATCTTACGTGCAATATTGACTCAATAACACAGAAAATTATAGAATCGATAAATCAACAAGGAATCAGCAAAGCTGTGAAATTTTATTTAGATTCGCAAATAACCAAACTTGTTTTGGAAAATACTAAGAATATCGGTGTGAGCATAATTGAAAGAGAACATATTCTAAGTTCATTACAAAATTTTAGCGCCAATATCAATAAAGCTATTGCAGAGAGAACTCTAACTTTAGAATCTGCTCTAGGAGAAGTGAAAACTTTAACAGACAGCTTTTCATCCCAGTTGAACAGTATTAACAACGATAAAGTTGATAAAGGTTATTTAGATGAGAAATTAAAAGCCATATCAGATAAAATTAAGAATTTGGAAGTGTTGGACAGAAACTACCTCAATACTAAATTAAAACAGCTTAGTACAGAAATTTTTACTAAAGTAAATGAAACACCCCCATCGCCAATTGATAAGCAATATTTAGAATGTACTTTGCAGAAATTGACTAGTTCTTCATTAACAAAGGAAGAGTTTGAAAAACGATTATCTGAAATGGCGAGTGCAATAGAAGCTAATATTATGGATGGTATTGAACAATTCATTACAAAAGATGCTATTGCTATTCTGATTAATCAAATTGCAGAAAAGTATGCAACTAAAAATGATATAGGAGATTTTATTAAGAAAAACGAGATGGAAGTCGCTGTGAAAAGCGTTCTTGATGAAATAGCTGGGGCAATTAAAAATTCGGAAGAGGGATCTGTTATGAGACTGCAATGTTCGGCTGCATTCATAGATTATCTTAATTTATTCATCCACAGGGTAGCTTACAATATCGTGTCCGGATATGCATGCGTGAGCTTAAATATGAATTGGATAGAAGCTAAGCAACATAGCCTTACAGAAAATCACGTAGCCGAAATTATTACAACCAAAATGGGTTTAGCACAGTACAAAGGGGTCGTATTGACTCCGAAAACATAAAATCTTGTGAAAAAATAACACTTGACATATTATGAGAGAGAGAGAGAAATTTGAAGCACAGTGAACTTAAACGGTTTTCTTGCTAACACATGCTGCTTCAAGATGAAGCCCAGTATAAAGGGTTTGGACTCTGAAAACATAAAATCTTGTGAAAGGATAACACTTGACATATTATGAGAGAGAGAGAAATTTGAAGCATAGTGAACTTTAATGGTTTTCTTGCTAACACATGTCGCTTCGAGATGATAAATCAGTCTAGACTTTTTTTTTCATGTGTCTATGATTGAATGTAACAGTTTTTTCGATGCAGGAGTTATTATGAACTTGCTCTTATCTGTAGAAGGGGAAAACATCGACCTCACAGGGAGCAGAGCATGGCGCACGTGTCATTTGTCTGAACAAGGGGAGTGTAGCAGGAACGCACACGCGCGGGCGCACGCGTCACTTTAGTCTAAACAGTTGAACCGACAACATGTTGTCTAACTATTTTGATTGGAGAAGTTTCAACGAGTTCTCTGTAGAAGCGAATCCACTAGCTGATTGGGGTTTTGAATTTTATCCTTATGATTGGTTTGTGGTAACAAAGGTAACATTTGCTGATAATGGCGAAATTCACCTTAAAATTATCGATGTTGATAGTGAAGGCGACTTTAAACACACTATTAAGTTGCCGAAAGAATATTCAGTGGTTTTGAATGAGGATAACATCAGAAGTTTTAATTCTCGTTCATGGGAATTGAATGTGAGTGGGAATCGTATCTTCTTAAGACAGTTTCATGGTAAGTATAGGCATTGAGTATTATTTCCCCCGAGTGAAATAGGTCTGAGAGTATGTAAGTATTTTTAAATATGCTAGCTCATTCCAATTATACTTACATATTGTCAGAGAAAACACTGAGACAATAACGACTGTGATGTTTGTACAGCAAAAGAGCTCAATTTTTCACACATTCATAAACAGTTTGAATGAACTCTTGACTGTCAGTTGGAAACCAAGCATAATATGGACATTATAGAACTCAGATTATTGTAGAGATAAGGATTCACTTTAATTTGACAGTATAGCAATAGATTATTAAGCAATAGATGTAGAGAGAGTCATTGACCTCTCTCTGGATTCACTCTAATATGACAGTATAGCATTAGATGTAGAGAGAAGGATTCACTTTAATCTGTCAGTATAGATGTAGAGAGAAGAATTCACTTTAATCTGTCAGTATAGATGTAGAGTGATAGGGAATTTCTCCCCCTCAAAGGGAAATTATTTTTTCCCTCACTTTCTTCATCCCCCTCATCTATACTGGGCAAGGGGAAGGGAAAATCTATTTGAGAGAGAGAGATATATCTTTCTCTCTTTTCATCTCCCTCATCTCCACTGGGCAAGGGGAAGGGAAAATCTATTTGAGAGAGAGATATATCTTTCTCTCTTTTCATCCCCCTCATCACCACTGGTCAAGGGGAAAAGGAAATCTATTTTTAGAAAGAGAGAGAGAAAGAGATATATCTTTATCTCTTTTCATCCCCCTCATCTCCACTGGACAAGGGGAAGCGGGAATCTATTTTTAGAAAGATTGATTGATTGATTGATTGATTGATTGAGTACTTTATTTATGTAGATTACAATATATACTGGCTTATACACTTATATACAATAGCTTACAATACAGCAAAATTATAGATGAATTTACATGATATAGACTAGGAAAATAACTATAGAACTGTATATGATATGAAAAAGCAATTTGTAATATAATAACTATAGATAATAATCATATTGTTATGCATCTACATAATCTGAGTAGATTATTGCCCACACCTTTCTCTATCAGAGTTCCCAGTGTCGCTCTGGGCCGGCTAAACTCAGTCGGCGACTGGGGAGGGCCGCGGCAGGGGACGGGAGTCTTGGTGGGGCGTCCGTCAACCACCCTCGTTCGAGTTGGGGGTTGAAACAGGGTTTTGAGTGTTTTGGAGAAATGTTTCCCTCTTTTAGGAAAGAGGGGCCGTGCTTTCGCACTGCCAAACAGGGTTGGTCGCGGAATGAAGGGAATAGGAACCTTGCGGTGTCAGTCGTGAGAAAGGGCTTCGTGTCAGGACTAAGTCTTAGTCCTTGGGCACCGGGTGTCTCCCCGGGGTCCGGGTTGGTTGCGGAGCTCTGGTAAAGGCTTTCCCTGGCCTTCCCAGAGGTCCTCTTCCGGTTCCGCACTGTTTTAGTGCACTGCGGCAGCCCGCGCTCTGGACTTTCCTAAGTCCGACTTGCCGGGCACTAGCTGTCCTCCTGGGGTCCGGATCGGCCGCGGAGTAGCGGGAAAGACTTTTCCTGGCCTTCCCAGACGTCCTCTTGCGGTCCCGCACTGGACTAGTGCGCTGCGGCGGCCAGCACTCTGGACTTTCCTAAGTCCTACTGGCCGGGCACCAGCTGTCCTCCTGGGGTCCGGATCGGCCGCGGAGTTGTGGGAAAGGCTTTTCCTGGCCTTCCCAGACGTCCTCTTGCGATCCCGCACTGGACTAGTGCGCTGCGGCGGCCAGCACTCTGGACTTTCCTAAGTCCTACTGGCCGGGCACCAGCTGTCCTCCTGGGGTCCGGATCGGCCGCGGAGTTGCGGGAAAGGCTTTTCCTGGCCTTCCCAGACGTCCTCTTGCGATCCCGCACTGGACTAGTGCGCTGCGGCGGCCAGCACTCTGGACTTTCCTAAGTCCTACTGGCCGGGCACCAGCTGTCCTCCTGGGGTCCGGATCGGCCGCGGAGTTGCGGAAAGGCTTTTCCTGGCCTTCCCAGACGTCCTCTTGCGATCCCGCACTGGACTAGTGCGCTGCGGCGGCCAGCACTCTGGACTTCCTAAGTCCTACTGGCCGGGCACCAGCTGTCCTCCTGGGGTCCGGATCGGCCGCGGAGTTGCGGGAAAGGCTTTTCCACACCTTCCCAGATGTCCTTTCTCGCCTCGATGTCCCACTGGTGGCCTACCAATGGGGAGTCAGGTTTCGACCAAACCTGACGTGTTGTCGTTGGTCGAAACTGGCAACCCGTTGTCCAAACAGGTTAAATGTCGTTCAACACTCGCCCAAACGAGTGTAGAGCAGTGGAGTTCACTGTGTGAGAGGCTAATCGACTTTAGCCTCGACACAACTCCCGGTCGCTGAAGAAATCGGAGTTCACTTAGTACTGGTGTACTGTGACGTTGCTAGCTGCTCGCTGCTTCCTTCTCACCTCTCTCGACCGCTCGACTTGGCTCTCCGAACCCGACTGCCTCTTGCTGGCCTTTCTCGAGCCTCCCTCAGTGACCGAGAGGGAGGGGAGAGAGGATGCGCAGCACCGCTGAGCGGTAGGCCAGTGGCTGGCTTGAACGTTGACCCCTCAGATTCCATGAAAGATAGCCGAGCGTCGAATAAATGAGCCCTAAATTCAATTCCTTTCTCTAGTTACGATATACATCGTGACACACTGTTCCTACTAAGGGAAGGGGGGGGGAAAAGAGAGGGGGAGGAGAGGGGGGGGTGAGGATGGAAGGGGTAAACGGCAGACAGAATGTCCCAAATGCCTGAGTACATTCTGCCGCCTCTCCGCCGGTCAACATAGACCGAACATAAACTGGGCGCCAGGTTGGTTCCTCGCCAACCGGTGGTGATGCGTCGGCACCATCCGAAGAAATGAGCAAGCTACCCGGCCAGATCCTAGGCCTAGCTTCAGAAAAGATCTTGAAGACCTGCGCCGTGCTTTCGCACTGCGTTGAGATGCCGTGTTCGCACACTGCAAGAGACCGCCGTGCTTCCGCACTGCGATGGGGGACGCCGTGCTTTCGCACTGCAAGAAGCGCCGTGCTTTCGCACTGCAAAGGACCGCCGTGCTTCCGCACTGCAATGGGAGACGCCGTGTTTGCACACTGCAAGAGGCCGCCGTGCTTCCACACTGCAATGGGGGACGCCGTGCTTTCGCACTGCAAGAAGCGCCGTGCTTTCGCACTGCAAAGGACCGCCGTGCTTCCGCACTGCAATGGGGGACGCCATGTTTGCACACTGCAAGAGGCCGCCGTGCTTCCGCACTGCGATAGGGGACGCCGTGCTTTCGCACTGCAAGAAGCGCCATGCTTTCGCACTGCAAAAATAAGGACGCGGTGCTTTCGCACTGCAAAAGGAATGCCGTGCTTTCGCACTGCCCGGGGCGCCGTGCTTCCGCACTGCCAGGAACGCTATGCTTTCGCATCGCGAAAAAGGACGCTGTGCTCCCGCACTGCAGAGTTGCCGTGTTTCCACACTGCCGGGGATGCCGTGCTTCCGCACTGCAGATGAGATTCGCGGTGCTCTCGCACTGCCAGGAGGGGCGGGTAACACAAGAAAAAACGAGGTGAACAACACCTCAGACAGGTTCTGGGAACCTAAATAACATTGCAAGGGAAACGCCGTGCTTCCGCACTGCAATGAGTCGCCGTGCTCTCGCACTGCAAAAATAAGGACGCAGTGCTTACGCACTGCAAAAGGAACGCCGTGCTTTCGCACTGACCGGGGCGCCGTGCTTCCGCACTGCCAGGAACGCTATGCTATCGCATCGCGAAAAGGACGCCGTGCTCCCGCACTGCAGAGTTGCCGTGTTTCCACACTGCCGAGGACGCCGTGCTTCCGCACTGCAGATGAGAGTCGCGGTGCTCTCGCACTGCCAGGAGGGGCGGGTAACACAAAAAACGAGGTGAACAATACCTCAGACAGGTTCCAAGAACCTAAATAACATTGCAAGGGAAACGCCGTGCTTCCGCACTGCAATGAGCCGGGCTTTCGCCCTGCATGGCCGTGTTCTCACACTGCCTTGCTTGCCGTGCTTGCGCACTGCATGTGCCGGGCTTTCGCCCTGCATGGCCGTGTTTTCACACTGCCTTGCTTCGCCGTGCTTGCGCACTGCATGTGCCGGGCTTTCGCCCTGCATGGCCGTGTTTTCACACTGCCTTGCTTCGCCGTGCTTGCGCACTGCATGTGCCGGGCTCTCGCCCTGCATGGCCGTGTTTTCACACTGCAAGAGGACGCCGTGCTTGCGCACTGCATGTGCTGGGCTCTCGCCCTGCATGGCCGTGTTTGCACACTGCCTTGCTTCGCCGTGCTTGCGCACTGCATGTGCCGGGCTTTCGCCCTGCATGGCCGTGTTTTCACACTGCCTTGCTTCGCCGTGCTTGCGCACTGCATGTGCCGGGCTTTCGCCCTGCATGGCCGTGTTTTCACACTGCCTTGCTTCGCCGTGCTTCCAGCATCAGACAGCTAGGATGAATCTCCAACACGACTAGGAACTCGTCGTGGTCTCAGCAATAGTCAGCTGAGATACAGCTCCAATAATCCCAGGAGCTCGTCGAGGAAGTAGACTCAAATTGTAGTCCCCATCCTCAAGAAGAAACGTGATACACAACAATGTAACACTTCACAGGAGGCAGATGTTGATAGAGGTGAATTGGAGTCCAGGAAAATCACCAAGTGCCAGAGTGATGGATACCCTCAGTTACTTCAGTGTATCAGTAACTTATTGTTCACAATAATAGATGAGAGATGACAATATGATGTAGAATACCGAATTATATGGTTGACATGAAGCCACTAGTTGTGATGTTACACCACATATTTCAATTTTATATCACAATTAGATGTGGTCGAAATAATAATTCATTTTCGATCTGTTATGAGGATCTCAGCCTTCTCACTATATCCCAAAAATAAAATCGGAACTATAAATTCCAACTCAATATTCCACTTTTCACTGTTCATTTCAATAATGAAATCAATCACATGATTTACTTATGCAAAGTAACCATCCATTGGATGTAAATGACAGTGTGTTTATTATAACAGATAAAATCTGCTAATTAATTCACAATCAGTGAACATTTATTGCTCAATCTCTCTTTCTCACTTCAAGACTTATTTCACCCCGAAATAAATCTTAATTTACTTTTTCAAAGTAATTATTCACACAAGGTGTGTATAATGACACAACAGCTGTTAATAAATCACACTAAGTGAATATTGATTTTCCGAAAAATAATCACAACAATTAGCACAAATAATAATTATTGAATGAATCAATACACCGCCAATAATAACTCATGATGGTAGGCTGAGTAATAATTAGATTCACTCTCGAGACGTGATCTAATTCCAAAACTAACAATAGCACGATCAAACACAGACTGACTCAATAACAGTAGGACATCTGGAAAAACTAGAATTCACATGAATTCTATTTTATAAATTGTTATTGAAAAGGAGAAGTAATTCTCTTCTACAGACTAGAAGCTTGGCGATAGCAGTTAGCCAGTTGAGATAATGTTTATCTTATCTGCACAGCACAAGTAACTTCTCGATCCAACATAGAATTAATTCGAATTAAAATAATAATTATTTTATTCCAATTTATAGTAAGTCCTCCGACTTTATTTTCAAGATAAATATTAGAAAATTTAAATCATAATCTGAAGCTAATATCCCCCGATTGTAGTACATCTCGACTCACAATCAAACGCAATTTATTCATTCCACATGAATAATTAATTGCAACGTAATTCACTTTTATCCCACAGTATAATAACGTCTGTTAATTAACTGCATCGTAACACTTTACACGGATTAAAGCAATTACCACCAGCTTCATTAAATGATTTCAATTATTATAACCATTACCTCATGGTTAAATATTAGTCAGATCATACTGATCTATAATATTTTCTAATATTCTCTATCCACTCATTTCGCCATCAACTATTTATGGCAAGTAGAAAACAAGCTACTGCAAGTTTTGTTTGTTAACCTGTACCTGGTTACAACAATATCGGTAACGTACCGATTAAGAAAATTTAGTCTAGTTGGAATCGATTTTAGCTGTTATTAACTAGTCATAGACTGTAGAAAATTTTCTTGATTATCCTTGCTTGGTCACATCTTAATATTGTAAATAAATTTCAATCTGAAATTATTGGGATTGCCTTCAGATCAAATGAAACGTATTGATTTGTCAATAATAATTCTTTCCCATTTAATCCAGCCAGTGCTTTATGACTGATTATATTAATTAAACTGTTATGGTTGAGTTGCCATTTAGTTTAAGTAGAACTCTATTTTATGAGAAAAATTAAACGGAATATGCTGTTTCCTTTTAATAAACTATTGACAAATTTATTTCAGTAACAATAATATTGTCAGTCTTTTAATATTTTCATCATTTTCGGAATCGTGCTAATGCTATCTTCAAAATTCGGCTAATAGATTCATGCTAATAATTCTGAATTAATTTTCTTCGATTTCTATGCAATTTTGTCTTTGACAACAAAATTTAATTTCCTCATTTTAAATGGGATAATTTATGAATCAAAAATGGCTCTAAAGCTGTGATATGATTGAACTCTTATGATATTCACCCCTTCTCGCCTCTTACCTCCTTATTGGCGGCGCGTGACACCTCTCTGGTATCCCATCCTCCGGATAGGCAGCGACCCTCTATAGACTCGCTTGGCCTCCTGCTGTCCATCCGCTCGAATTCCGTCCACCTTTTCCGCAACTGCTCCATCACCATCCTCTTCCTCATCTTCGGGCAGGTGTGGCTGGAGCTTGGTGCCCTTCTCGTGCACAGTAAACCTCTTACCGGCACTCAACATTTCCTCGACCTCATAGAGGCCAGAAAATTCCGGCGCTAACTTCGCGGCGAGCTGATTAGCACCCGAGGACAGGTGACACTCCTTCCTGTAGACTAGCTGTCCAGAGTTCACCTTCCTTGTCCTCCTTTTCCAATTATAATACCGGTTGGCATTATAATTCTCGTTTCCAATATGTGAAACTGCTTTCTGTGTAGTTTCCAGCACCGGCAGTCTTCTAGACTGCACTGCTCGACGATTATCTCCAGCTCCTTGCTGAAAATAATCCTCCTTCTTCCGCCTCCGGTACCGCTTTTCCGGACAGTTGAACCTCCAGTGCCCAGCTCGTTTACAGTGCCAGCAAATGAACTTTCCACGGGCTGGAGAAATTTTCTGAGAAAGAAATTCCTCTTTTCCAGTCTTCCACACGGCTCCTACGTGTTTCTGGACTTGAGGAAATTTCTTCTTCTCCTGCTTCTTCACAGGAATAATTCCAGGTGGCTTCCTTGACCTCCCTATGTCAGGCTGGGTTTTAACAGTAGCCAGCCTCGAGTTGACAGCTCCTTTTCCCACTTTTGGGGTGGAAATATCGTCTCCAATGTGCTTTTTGACGAGATGAGGATCCCATTCCACTGACCGGGAATAGGGGTCTATTTTCACCCGGTGCTCACGAAGAAACTCCATACCAAGCAGAACATCTGGAGAAAGCCCATCCATTATTGTGAGTGTTGTTGATAGGGATACTCTGCCAATTTTCAGGTTGGTTATAACACCACCTCGCAGTCGTGCAGCCACTCCGTTAGCCATAACAGCGCCGCGCTGCACAGGCTCTCGTTCCACCGCTTCCAAACTATTAAAAGCTTTAGAGCTAATATAGTTGGACTCTGCTCCTGTGTCGAGAAGAGCACTATACTGTCTGCTTCCTATTTCCACTGTAGTGAAAAGACGGTTGTCATCCTGGAGCTCTGGCTCTAGCTGGATTTGAAGCCTTGTTTTAACCCCAGCTGTTTTATCAGAAGTCTTCTTCTGCTCTCTCTCACAGGAACAATTTGGTCGTGGCTTCCCGCACTTTGAGCAGAGTGAAGCCTCCGGACACTCTGATCTCCGGTGTCCCACCTTCTTGCACTGCCAACACACGGGGCCTTCTGGAGGTTGTTCACTCCGACGCCGTGTAGTAGTAGTCTCCTGTCGAGGCTTGGTCTGCTTCCTCACCTCCTCCTGCTTCACAGCTCGTTGAGCACTCTTCTCCTCGAATTTAATTCGTTCATATTGTCTCGCTAAGCGTAGCAAGTCGTCGGTGGTGTACACTTCAGCCTCCCTGATGTAGAGCTTGTAGCGTGCTAAAAGATTTTTGTACAGTCTCTGTACCTGGCTACTCTCTGGAAAACCACCTCTTCTCCTCATCAGCGTTAGCAGCTCCTCAACATAGTCGTCTATGAGCTCGCCTTCTTTCTGCCGCCTGTCGAGAATTTCATTCTCAAGATCCTCCACATAAGTAGGTGGATAGTAACGAGACCGAAAGTCTCTCAGGAAATCGTCCCAGTGTCTCCACTGTTCTCTCCTATTCCTCATCCATAAGGAACATCTCCCCGCTAGCATTTCAGGTAGCGCTGGAAATAACTGTCTGCCAGACAAGCCATATGCTTGTTGCAGCTCCTCGAGCCGCTCCATAAAACTTGGAGCATCTCCACTCCCATCATATGAGAGCCGCCACCCTCGAACCTTGTCACACACGGCACCCGGGTCCATACAGGATGTAGCAGGCACCGCTGACCTGGTAGGTGACCTCAACACATGCCTAGGCATGTTATTATGCCTCTCCGGCATCTCCGGCCTCACTAGCGCAGGCTCTGCCTCCTCGCTAACTGGTGTTGGCCTTCGCGCTCTTCGACGAAGCGCCTCCTCCCCATTATCCAGAACGGGGAGCATCACAACAATCCGCTGTCGTTGCTCCAGTAGAGCCCTCCTCAGGCTCGTGCTTGTGCTATCTGTCAGCACTGAGTCGAGAAGTAGATCAATCAAGCCTTGATCGTGCACTCTGTACACCCAGGAGTTGCTGGAGTCGCCATCAAACTCTGGAGACGTCTCCTTGGGTATTTCTTCCAGTCTGGAACATGCAGTGGCCTCCGCGACTGGTGGCCACAAAGCTGCAGCTCCTTCCTCTTCCTGACCTGTGCCAGCTCCGCCACCGATCCTGTTTAGACCGGCGGCCTCCACCATTGTCCTCCGGTGGTTTTTGACAAGAGCTCTCCTGAGCTCTGCCATGGTACCTGTTGTAGGTAGCCCTGCTGATGCTGCTAGATCCACTGCTTCATTCCGGTGGAGTTTGTAAATCCAGGACACTCCTGGATCGCTGTTATCCTCTCGCGCCTCCTGGTCTTCTCCGGCGCGATTACATTTCTCTTCTGCACTCATTGCTGTTTTACTCCTCCTGCCTTGGGCCCCACGTTCGTGTGCCAATCTTCTGAGTAGATTATTGCCCACACCTTTCTCTATCAGAGTTCCCAGTGTTGCTCTGGGCCGGCTAAACTCAGTCGGCGACTGGGGAGGGCCGCGGCAGGGGACGGGAGTCTTGGTGGGGCGTCCGTCAACCACCCTCGTTCGAGTTGGGGGTTGAAACAGGGTTTTGAGTGTTTTGGAGAAATGTTTCCCTCTTTTAGGAAAGAGGGGCCGTGCTTTCGCACTGCCAAACAGGGTTGGTCGCGGAATGAAGGGAATAGGAACCTTGCGGTGTCAGTCGTGAGAAAGGGCTTCGTGTCGGGACTAAGTCCTAGTCCTTGGGCACCGGGTGTCTCCCCGGGGTCCGGGTTGGTTGCGGAGCTCTGGTAAAGGCTTTCCCTGGCCTTCCCAGAGGTCCTCTTCCGGTTCCGCACTGTTTTAGTGCGCTGCGGCGGCCCGCGCTCTGGACTTTCCTAAGTCCGACTTGCCGGGCACAAGCTGTCCTCCTGGGGTCCGGATCGGCCGCGGAGTAGCGGGAAAGACTTTTCCTGGCCTTCCCAGACGTCCTCTTGCGGTCCCGCACTGGACTAGTGCGCTGCGGCGGCCAGCACTCTGGACTTTCCTAAGTCCTACTGGCCGGGCACCAGCTGTCCTCCTGGGGTCCGGATCGGCCGCGGAGTTGCGGGAAAGGCTTTTCCTGGCCTTCCCAGACGTCCTCTTGCGATCCCGCACTGGACTAGTGCGCTGCGGCGGCCAGCACTCTGGACTTTCCTAAGTCCTACTGGCCGGGCACCAGCTGTCCTCCTGGGGTCCGGATCGGCCGCGGAGTTGCGGGAAAGGCTTTTCCTGGCCTTCCCAGACGTCCTCTTGCGATCCCGCACTGGACTAGTGCGCTGCGGCGGCCAGCACTCTGGACTTTCCTAAGTCCTACTTGCCGGGCACCAGCTTTCCTCCTGGGGTCCGGATCGGCCGCGGAGTTGCGGGAAAGGCTTTTCCACACCTTCCCGGACGTCCTCTTGCGATCCCGCACTGGACTAGTGCGCTGCGGCGGCCAGCACTCTGGACTTTCCTAAGTCCTACTTGCCGGGCACCAGCTGTCCTCCTGGGGTCCGGATCGGCCGCGGAGTTGCGGGAAAGGCTTTTCCTCACCTTCCCGGACGTCCTCTTGCGATCCCGCACTGGACTAGTGCGCTGCGGCGGCCAGCACTCTGGACTTTCCTAAGTCCTACTTGCCGGGCACCAGCTGTCCTCCTGGGGTCCGGATCGGCCGCGGAGTTGCGGGAAAGGCTTTTCCTGGCCTTCCCAGACGTCCTCTTGCGATCCCGCACTGGACTAGTGCGCTGCGGCGGCCAGCACTCTGGACTTTCCTAAGTCCTACTGGCCGGGCACCAGCTGTCCTCCTGGGGTCCGGATCGGCCGCGGAGTTGCGGGAAAGGCTTTTCCTGGCCTTCCCAGACGTCCTCTTGCGATCCCGCACTGGACTAGTGCGCTGCGGCGGCCAGCACTCTGGACTTTCCTAAGTCCTACTGGCCGGGCACCAGCTGTCCTCCTGGGGTCCGGATCGGCCGCGGAGTTGCGGGAAAGGCTTTTCCACACCTTCCCAGATGTCCTTTCTCGCCTCGATGTCCCACTGGTGGCCTACCAATGGGGAGTCAGGTTTCGACCAAACCTGACGTGTTGTCGTTGGTCGAAACTGGCAACCCGTCGTCCAAACAGGTTAAATGTCGTTCAACACTCGCCCAAACGAGTGTAGAGCAGTGGAGTTCACTGTGTGAGAGGCTAATCGACTTTAGCCTCGACACAACTCCCGGTCGCTGAAGAAATCGGAGTTCACTTAGTACTGGTGTACTGTGACGTTGCTAGCTGCTCGCTGCTTCCTTCTCACCTCTCTCGACCGCTCGACTTGGCTCTCCGAACCCGACTGCCTCTTGCTGGCCTTTCTCGAGCCTCCCTCAGTGACCGAGAGGGAGGGGAGAGAGGATGCGCAGCACCGCTGAGCGGTAGGCCAGTGGCTGGCTTGAACGTTGACCCCTCAGATTCTATGAAAGATAGCCGAGCGTCGAATAAATGAGCCCTAAATTCAATTCCTTTCTCTAGTTACGATATACATCGTGACAATAAATTGGCGGAGCTTTGGACATATCAATGTCCATTCTTTGGGAAGAATAATAAAAATATCCTCCCCACTAACTCTCTACCAAAATGTTAATTTCGTTATTTAAACTAAGGATTTATTTATTAATGGAAATATTGTAAAAGTTTTAATCAATATGAATATTGAAGAAAAAAATAATTGATTAATAAAATGAAGTAGGCTGAAAGTAGATCAGGGTTATCAAATTTCAGTAATATACAGCAGTATGCAGTGGATAATTGAAATAACATGAGTTTATATAATATATATATATATACAACTCGTACTATAACATGGTTTAAAGGCTTATATTGGTGGAATGGGTGAGGGATGGTTGTCATGTGATCGTTCTAGGGCCGGACAGTTTCAGTGATTTGTTCCAAAATATGTTTCTTTAAAGTCAGGTTGAAGCTCAACAGGAAGTGTATTCCATGCACGACAGGCACTGACTAAGAAGGATTTTGTGAAAATAGTAGTTCGATGATTGGGTATCCTTAAAGTACTTTCCCCGGTTCTAGTATGTGGAGCATCTATCCTCCTACCTTCAGAGACAAATTTGAAATCATCTTCAAAATAGTTCGGATTACCGTATTTCAAGATATCTCTAACAAGCTTGACTATTCGAAAAAGCCTCTGATCGGGAAGCTTCAATGTTGAACTAGCAATGTGGGCTGGGGTGATATGATCATGGCGTTGGAGAGAGTAGACAAAACGTAGACAATAATTTTGGCAACGCTGTAGTTTATCATTCAGAGTGACTTGCATATCGTTAAGAACAGAATTACAATACATTGAATGTGGGAAGATGAGAGATTGAACCAATAATAATTTAATGTTTCTAGGGAGGATATCGTGCATTTTCTTCAATGCATGCATGGCTGAGAATACCTTTTTACAAGTTTTGTTCACTTGTTCCGACCAGTCAAGAGTATTATTCATAATAATGCCTAAATTTTTAACTGAGCTACAGTAAGGAATGTCATTACCGTCTACACTAATTTTGTGAATCGATTCAAGGTTAATATTGCTAATCAATGACAACTTCGTTGCGTTGGTTAGAGTGTAAAACGAAATGGTCATTTATATTATTCAATGGTAAGTCAATTTGTGGATTCGATTTCTGTTTGTCAAGCCCGAATTCTTTTATTCCCTGCCAAAGTGATTTAGAGTCTTGTCTATTGTTTGTCATAAACGAATTCAAGTACCTAATCTTTGAGTTCCGTAATTCCTGTTTAACCCTATTTCTAAGGCTCCTATACTCTATCAAACTGTCCAAGTCAAATGTCTTTTTAAATTTTCTATGTGCTTTGTCTCTACGTCCCATCATCTTAAGTATGTCTTCAGTCATCCACGATACTCGTCGTTTTCTATTAAACCTCCTTGTCACATAAGGTGCATGTTTGTCATACAAAGTCAAAGTCCAATTCTCGAAAGTCTTGACCATGTCATCAACTGAGGGTAATGCTTCAATTTGATGCCATGGAGTCTGAGCCACATCAGTCAGGAAGGCGGCTTCATCAAAGTTTTTGAAGTCTCTATAAGTGATAATTTTCTGTTCTGGCTTGGGTATCTTATGGGAAAGTACACAGTAGATCAAATCATGTCTAGAAATAGCTGGGACTGAGATTTGGCCTGCTTGAACAACCTCATTGGGATCACTAACAATGAGAAGGTCAATGAGTGTGTCTGATTCATTAGTATGATGAGTTGGATCGAGGGGTAAAATAGTCATGTTTAAGCATTGGAAAATTGTAGTCAGTTGAAAGTAGTCAAAGTTACGATTCGTCATGTTCAAGTCGGTGTTCATATCCCCCATAACTAGTATACGGTTATAACAAGGCATAAGAGAAAGCAAGGCATTTTCGAAATCTGTGAAATGACCTATTTTTGGTGGGCGATAACAGATACCAAGGAGTAATTTATCATTACTAGATAAGGATAATTCAAGTAGCATAAACTCTGGTCTGGAACAATACTCTTGTTTAGATGTGATTAAAACTTTTGTTTTGATACCATCTTTCACATAAATTGCTACACCCCCACAAGCTTTATTTAATCTATCATTCCGGAAAAGATTATATCCAGGCAATGCAACAAAATTTGATGTAATACTAGGCTTCAAAAATGATTCGGAAATTCCGATTATATTGAAGTCCTGAAAACGGAAGATTGCTCTGAGTTCATCAATGTGGCAACTGAGGGATTGTACGTTAAGGTGAGCAGCCTTGAAAAGTTTTTTGAAAGAGTGGAGCTTATTTGCTAGAAACATACCTGCGTCATTATTACTATTATTGAAATAATCATACCTACTTGAGGGCGAGCAAGCTGACGTGTCAGTAAGAGGCATCATGGAAGCAGCAGACCAATCGTGAACCGACCTCAGAACAACACATGACGGGGGAAATGGGGATGAAACTGATAAAACTTAACCTAAATGAAAAAGTCTCTTGATTCGAGTGCATTCAGTATGCCTTGACAGTTCGGCTCCCTTCACTATTCAAAGCACTAGTTCAGAAATTCACTAAACACAATAAGATGTAGATGTGTGGAGTTTTGGTGATGAATAATCCTAATGGTGAATAAGATGAAGATTGAGGAAGAACTGGTAATGGGAGATCTGGTCCAAGTGGAGATAGAGCGAGTAGGTATCCAGTAGTGGAAGAATCGGGTCCAAGTGGAGGTAGAGCGAGAAGGAATCCAGTAGTGGAAGATCGAGTCCAAGTGGAGACAGAGAGAGATGGAATCCAGTGGTGGAAAATCGAGTCCAAGTGGAGATAGAGAGAGATGAAATCCAGTAGTGGAAGATCGTGTTCATGGTGGAGATAGAGCGAAATGGGATCCAGTAAAAACTGAAAAAGAGAAGAAGAAGCCAGCAGAAAAACGAAAAATCTTTGAAGAAGGTTATCAATAGAGGAAAGATACATAATATAACTGATAATGAATAATATTCGCATAAAATTGAAGAGGAATAGTATGATTTAATGTGGGAAAGAATCGAATATTATATGGATAAATATATGGATATTATAATATAATATATGGATATTAGTAGAAGGTAATCAGATAGAAAGAGAAAAGGTAGAAAAATAAATGGATATAGAAAGAAAAATAAACATTTGAACATGCTGGATAGCTAGTGGAAAAATCACAGGGGAAATAATGATAATAATAGGGAAGAAAAGAAGAGAAAGAAGGAATGTGCACAAATCGCGAAGAACTTATGAAACTGAACTATAGAATAAGAAATAGAACATCGCATTGTGATCTTGAATTAATCAAGGAGAGAAGAAAAGAAGAAAAGAAAAGAAGAAGAGAAGAAGAAGAAGAGAAGGAAGAAGAAGAAGAAGAAGAAGAAGAAGAGAAGAAGAAGAAGAAGAAGAAGAGAAGAAGAAGAAGAAGAGAAGAAGAAGAAGAAGAAGAAGAAGAAGAAGAGGAAGAGGAAGAAGAAGAAGAAGAAGAAGAAGAAGAAAAGGAAGAAGAAAATGAAGAAGAAGAAGAAGAAGAAGAAGAAGAAGAAGAAGAAGAAGAAGAAGAGAAGAGAAGAAGAAGAAGAAGAAGAAGAAGAAGAAGAAGAAGAAGAGAAGAAGAAGAAGAAGAAGAAGAAGAAGAGAAGAAGAAGAAGAAGAAGAAGAAGAGAGAAGAAGAAGAAGAAGAAGGAAGAAGAAGAAGAGAAGAAGAAGAAGAAGAAGAAGAAAAAGAAGAGAAGAAGAAGAAGAAGAAGAAGGAAGAAGAAGAAGAAGAAGAAGAAGAAGAGAAGAAGAAGAGAAGAAGAAGAAGAAGAAGAAGAAGACGAAGAAGAAGAAGAAGAAGAAGAAGAAGAAGAAGAAGAAGAAGAAGAAGAAGAAGAAGAAGAAGAGAGAAGAAGAAGAAGAAGAAGAAGAAGAAGAAAAAGAAGAAGAAAAAAGAAGAAGAAGAAAAAGAAGAAGAAGAAGAATAGAAAAGAATAATAATCATCATCGAAAACAACAATATTCAAGTAATCATTATAAATATAAGATCAAGAAGAGAAAGGAGAAAGAAAAAATAAGGAGTAGAGGAGATGATGGAGAAAGTGCTAGATTATTTTAGATGAGTTTTAAATAGTATTGAACGGTGAAGTATGAAAAATATTATATAGTATTAGAAGTATAATTAACTATTGGGAGTTGCAATAACGATAAAAGTAGTAAATTGAGAACTGTAATAGTTTAGTGATGAATGTCTAAGATAACGTTAAATGAAACACAGCCCCTATATAAGCATATGAACAGACTACCCACCCCTCTGTTCTATCAATAATTTTTCACACATTAGCTTCTATTGTTCAAGCTGTGGCAACAGTAGAAGATATCATTATATAGAAGAGATTTCTATCTTTACCTATAGATTACATCCATATCTATAACGTATGTTAATCATCCAATTGATTTGAAATTCAGCATTTCGAAAATTATTAATTATGGAAATAATTTTGGTAAGAGATGTAATAATTATTAGTAAGAATAGAGATAATGATTCTCCAAGTACCCTCTGGAGTATAGTAGTTGATGCATTGAACGTAGTTTTGGGAATTAATATCAAGATAAATTATTAATCAGTATTAACAAATGTGGATCTCCTTAGTTTGAAATAATTGCCTCATGTATAATCATAAATAGCAGTGGAAAGATTCATTTATAGAACAGAAAGCCAGCTCATGAAAAATGCCAAGGTATATCTACTGTGAAATGTATTAATACGAATTTCCTATTATTGTAGTGAAGGGCACCTTAGTCATCGAATTCTGAAATGATTTAATTTACCTTTATTTTTTGAAGGTCGGTCATCCTCTCGACTGTGTGGACCCTCTTGGATCCTCCCTCGCCGATAGAGATCTTGATCCTCCCGTCCGATGACCAGACATTCCTATGCCCATGACAGTCGGCCGCAGCGTTGAGGATCTTGAGACGCTCCGCAGTCGGATCCTCGCGAATGGTGACGCCGGAACCCTTCAGCTTCCTCTTAGCGTCGAAGATCATCTTCCTGGTCCGGTAGCTGCAGAGTCGTACTATGATGGGTCGGTCCTTGGGTTTAGCTTGTCCTTGTTGAGGTGGTTGACACCTTCCAACGTGATGCAAGCGGTTGACATCCGCCAGAGTCACGGGCACATTCAGCTTCTTGTTGAAGACATCGAGCGCCAGCAGGTCCGTGTCTTCTTTGTCGCTCTCCGGGATCCCAAAAATACGTATGGAATGTCGGCGCTCATATTGCTCGAGGTCGTCGACCTTCAGGTGACAAGACACCTCTAGCTCACGAATTCTATCGTGCAGCTGTTTGTTCTCCTCCTTCAATGCCTGAAGTTCCTCAAAGATAGACTTCACTGCCATTGATACAGCACAATGGACAGACTCTTCGATTTGCTGTCGAATAATTCGGAGGGTCTCTTCAGACAGTGATCCAGAAATAGTTGGCCCTGTCTTCGGAGCATTGACCTCATTCCTCAGCGTGCCTCTGTTCGGTCGAACCATCGTGTACCGTTAGGTGGATTTACACTTTTACAGGCGAGAAGGTAGACTGAAGAATTAGGAATGTTTTTCCAAGATAAATAAAAAGAGTGTGAGTTAATCAAAAATATAATTTCACTATTGAATTAAGCTCGAGAAACTGAATAACTAGATGTATAATTTGAAGTGAATTGTACTGTATAACCCTCATTCCATCCCCTCATCTCCACTGGACAAGGGGAAGGAGAAATCTATTTTTAGAACACCCCCCCACCGTGTGAGTGGTGGGAAGGGGAGGCGGGATGGACGAGTGGCGAGAGGGGGGAGAGGGTTTTCAAGCAAAAAAGCCCGTCTGAACTCCTGAATCATACCTACTTATGTGTAACCATTTCACTTTGCTTTTGTATAAGTGTTAACTTTTCAAAAAATGGCAGGTAATTTTAGACATTATTCATACTCCGAATTAGCTGACATGCATTCAATGTATTGAATGGGACACTACTGTAACAGTACTGAAGCAAGACGTTTGTATCAAGAGAACTTTCCGAACCGAGTATGTCCAAGTTCAAGGTTTTTTGCCACTATTCATCAACGTCTGTCTGAAACAGATTCTTTGATATTCAAAGAGCACATTTATGCAGGCAGACCCCGATCTACTATGACTGTTGAGTTAGAAGAACGAGTTCTTAATGAAATTTATGAAGATCCAGAGAAGAGCACAAGAGAATTGTCAGTGCAGTTTAATGTCAATCAATCTATTATTTGAAGGATACTAAAAGAGCAACAATTACATCCATACCACCTCCAGAAAGTTCATACTCTATTGCCACGAGACTGTATTCCCTGTGCTGGTATTTGCCAATGGTTTTTAGTAAAACTTGTTAACCAGAACTTTTTAACAACCGTTTTATTTACCGATGTGGCACACTCTACAAGAACAGCTATCATCAACGTCCACAACCAACATATTTGGGCAGCTGAGAATCCTCATGCCATCAATCCTAATTTCCCACAACATCAGTTTCCAGTAAACACTTGAGCAGGAATAGTAGGAGATCATCTACTTCTGTTTGAGCTTCCTCCCAGGCTTAATGGCATAATCTACTTAAAATTTTTGAGAGAGGAGCTACTTATCTTACTTGAAGATAAACCTCTTCAGTTGTGCCAAAACATTTGGTTAATGCATGATGAAGCTCCAGCACACTTCAGTGTTGTTGTTTGTGAACACATGAATCACAGCTTTCCAAATCAATGGATAGGCCGAGGTGGGCCAGTACCATGGCCAGCTAGGTCACCAGACTTAAATCCTTTGGATTCATATCTTTGGGGACACTTGAAAACCTTAGTATACAATACTCCAATTGATATCATTGAAGAACTCCGATTAAGGATTTTGAATAGAGTAGAAATGATAAAGCAGACTCCTGGAATATTTGAATGGGTCCGAGAATCGATGAGAAGTCATCTGAACATATGCCTTCAGAACAACGAAGGTCACATTTAACATCATCTTTAGTCTTTTGGTATAAGTTCAATGTAATTTAGAAAGTTACATTCATATTAAAATAAAACTCTTCATAGAAACCGAATATTTTTTTGCAATCAGCTACAACCTATGAGTTATTAGTTCTCTCCTAATAAAACCACAAATTTTTGTGGTGTCATGTACTACATAAGAATACATTTTATTCAACTTTTATCTAAATTTAGTTTACATAGCTTACATGATTCTCTTCAGAATTAAATTCTACTCAGATTTTTTGCATATTCCAACTTTTTTCTCAAAAATTACTTTCACTATAGCTTCCAGACTAGTTTTATTCAATTTTTCAGATATTTTTCCATATGAATCCAGCATAAGTTTTTCAAAAACTAGTCCCCAAACAATTCAGCATCTGTATATTTCATCAGAGGAACTGAACACTTGGCGAAATCTTTCACCCTGTATAGCTCCCTAATGAAGTGTTTATGGATATATGTTTATAAGAACTTTTTTTCTTATTTCTACCTCTACTATCATGTATTAAATTATCTTACCATAATCAAGAATCACCCTGTAGAATGGTGAACTTGCCATTGCATCTCCTATAAGTCTTCCCATACAGTTTTTAAATAATGAATAGCCCTATTGTAATTTGCTTAACATTATAGTTCCTTATGTCTTTGCTGTGAAATTGAAGATTGGAATATTAAAAAATTTAGGGGGCCCTGAGTAACACCAGAAATTAAATCTCTTGTATTTGATATTTTCAATTTTTTTCTATCCCTTTCAATTATTTTTCGACATATTCCAACATCATACTACCTACCTTCCAGATTGGTTGTAGATTTTTTTTAATTACCAAAAATCACACAGTACCTATATTGTTCCCCCTGAGTGCCCCCTGAATTAGATCAATTTCAAGTTTTATAATGCAGCATAGACAGCTAGTTATGCAATCTCAACAATGAAATATGATGTGAGAATTACAGAATCCATGAAATTTTGGCTACAACATTATGAGGGTCAAACATTTTCTGGGCCAAAATTGGAAAAAATCGAGAAACTACCCTTACATATCAAACCATTCAGTTCTCATTCATGATAAATAGCCTCATTTTGATGTGCTAAGTAAGATTGTTCCTCTTGACTTTTCTATGAAATCAAGCATTGAAAAGTTGAAAAAAATGAGGGGATCCTTGGTTCCCCCAAAGCTAAATTCTGTCATAGTTGATTCTTTTTTCATCAATTTCAATTACTGTTTGACATATTCTAGCATCATTATACCGTTCAGTGTGAACGCAGATTTTTCAAAATTGTGAAAAATAACACAGCCCCCCTCAAGTGCCCCCTGGATTTAATTTTTGGTTTGATGATGCACTATCAATAAGCAGCATAGACGGCATGTTAGGTGATTTAAACATCAAAAACGGATGTGGAAGATACAGAGCCAATCGAATCTTGTCTGCAGAAATCCTCAATAATGAACCAAATTTGGCTGAAATCCAAAAATCGCCCTTGCATCCCCCCTATCAAATTTTGATGGGTTGTTTTCATGGGGCTAATGTTTTTTCTGGCTGCTGAATCCAGATTCGATCATGAAAATCTGTTGGTGTGATTAATAACTGGCAATGAATGTAATCTCAACAACAAAATCTGATTTTTGGTTGCCAAGTTGTGAGGGTCAAGAATTGCCTAGGCCAGAATTGGGAAAAAATAACTGCCTTTACATCTCTCATACATCATCTCATCAAGTTATCATATGATGAATAGCCTCATTTCAATGTGCTGAATAACATTGCTCATCTTGAATTTGCTATAAAATTACCCATTGGAAAGCTGGAGAAATTGATATTTTTTTAGATCACTTTTGATTATTTTTTGACATATTAAAACATCATTATACCATCTAGTCTAACTGCAGATTTCTCAGAATTGTCAAAAATCACACAGCCCCCCTCGAGTGCCCCCTGGATGTGATTTTTGGGTTTCTTATACACTGTCAGCAGCATAGAAGGCAGGCTAAGTGATTCCAACATCAAAAACTGATGAGACAGTCAACTGATGACAGAAACTGATGAAAAATGAAGAGACAGTCAATTCGAGAAATCAAGAAATCACCCTCACACCAACCCTATTGTTTTTTTTCGGTTAGTTACATGGGAGTGATGTTTTCTCAGCTGCTGAATCCAATTTCGTGCATGATAAACCCTGTAAATGTGATCCATACTGATCCACTACTCTACAATTTTCCTGTTGGTTATTCTCAATCCCCTTCCTAATGGTTATCATTCATGAAATTGTGAGATTCACAGTTTTGGCTGGGAATTTCACACTTTTCTCCTAGAAAATTTTAATATTTACTCCAATAAAGGAGCCGGGCCTCTTATTGACAGAATGAATGTTTTGTCTAAACAAGGCGATGTTTTAGGATGTTCTGAGTCGTTTGAGCTTGAATTCGAGACTGTAGTCATTCCCCCCTAGATTTTTCAAAAATCTAGGAGGGCATCATTGACCCCCAAAATGGAAATTTTGAAAAATCAATCATTTTACTGATGCCTGCTAGTGTTCTTATAGACTTTCAGATGAAAGTTAGTATTGTCACATGCCCAGGTTGACTGGATCTTTACAATTTTTTTTACAAAAAAAACTGAACAAAATTTCATTACCCTCCCGCACCCCCCACAAACCATTCATAATTTTATTATGAGAATCTAGTGATGTTGTGGCACTGAACAAGAAAGCTCTCTTGCACTTTGTGGGGTGACTTATGTGGGCTTTGTTTGTTAGAATGGTTCAAGTATAGTTTGGTGGAATAGGCTGGATAGAGTGGGGTAGTTAGATTGGATAGGTGAGGTTGGGTGGGTAAGGTATGTTAAGTGGAGTAGGTTGGATAGCATAATTTATGTAGGGTGGCTTGGGTGTGTTGCCTTTTACAAATGTATGGGTAAGGGCAGGTTAATAAGTTTGAGGGTGTTTTGTGTAGTTTAGGTGGCTACTGTATTTTTCGGGTTAGTTTTCGCGGGACTGATGATAATTTGACTGCTGAATTCGATTTTGAGCATGAAAAACCTGTAAGTATGATTCATGACCAGCACTGTATATAAGGGTTTTTGACAATTTCTCTGTGGGCTATTTCTGGTCCCCTTTCCAATGAGATCATCAATGATTTTGTGGGATCTACAGTTTTGGCTGGGAGTTCCACACTTTTCTTGGTCATTTTTGTAAATGAGAAAATCTCTCATAATTATGTGTTATTTTATTCTTCCTTAAAGATCACTTTCGATCATTCTTTGACATATTTAAACATCATTATACCTTCCAGTGTGACTGAAGATTTTTCAAAATTGCCAAAAATCACACAGCCCCCCTCGAGTGCTCCCTGGATGTAATTTTGGGGGTTTATGATACACTATCAGCTGCATGGACCACAGGTTGAGTGATTCCAACATCAAAAACTGATGTGAAAAATACAGAGACAGTCATAATTATCTTGGCTGCAAAAATCCTGGAAAATGAGACAAAATTGACAAAAATCGGAAAATCAACCCTTCCACCCCCCCCCCACTATTGTTTCTATTCGCTTAGTTTTTGCAGGAGTCATGTTTTTTCGGCTGCTGAATTCGATTTTGAGCATAAAACACCCTGTAAATGTGATCCATGACTTGCACTGTATATGAGGTTCCCCCCAACGCCACCCTAGAATCAAACATTTTTTTATTGGACAATATTTTTCTGTGAGTTATTTTCGGTCCCCTTCCCAATGATATCATCCATGAAATTCTGAAATTCACAGTTTTGGCTGGGAATTTCACACTTTTTTCCTAAAAAAATTCCTAAAAACAAATGAGGGGGCCGGGCCCCTTCTTGGGAAAATCAATTTTTTGTCTGTGCGAGTTGATGTTTTATGATTAGTTACACTAGATTGATCATTTATGGTTAGGGACTGGGTTCCTCAGATAGCAGGAAGACCGCAATAGTTTTCTTATTGGAGTTTATTCTATCAGATAAAGTATTGATGAATTTTATTACATCGTCAGATGTACTTTTACCATTTTGGAAACCGAATTGGTTCTTGTTGATTATTTTGTTAAGATTCAAGAAAGAAACAACTCTTGACTTTATCAGTTTCTCCATTATTTTAGCAAGGTTGCTGATAAGACTAATCGGTCTATAATTACAGGGATTAGTCGGGTCACCTTGTTTGAATAGAGGTTTTATTTTGGCTGATTTGAGGTGCTCGGGAAAATATCCCTCCTCAAAGCATCTATTGAAAATGAAAGTGAGAGGTTGAGATATAAAATTGGCTATTCTCTTCAGCATAATATTACCCAGAATATCAATACCTGGACTGCAGTTGTTCTTTAGTTTTTTTAATAGTTGCCTCAACTTCAACTGGGCACGTTGGTCTCATAAAAAACGTGTTTTCAATCTGTATTACAGGAAATCGATCACCAGTATTATCAGGGATATTGATAGTTTGAGCTTATAATTTACCCACATTAGTAAAATAATTGTTGAGGGAGTGATCATCAAGTTCAGTACTCTTGTCCTTGATATTGTCCTCACCTATAACTTCGTTTATGCACTTCCACAACTTCATGCTGTTGTTATTACAATTTCCAATTTTCATTTAATAGTAGACTTCCTTTGAGTAGTGTATTCTTGCAGATACTGTGCTCCAATCACAGAGCAGTATTTTAATTAGGGGGCGGAGCCTAAGCCCCCAAGGGGCTCCAAACCCCGCCCAAATCCTCTCGCGCTCTGTGCGGGAAAACCTCATTTTATAACCCCTCGCCTGGACCAGTTCTCCCACCGATATGAAAACCACCATTTTAGTTCAAGTATTTATTTGAAAAAAAAAAAATTTATGGGCGTACCAATTGTAGAATCCCCCTCCAATCAATCCCCCACGCTTCGCGTGAGAAGACCCCTCGCCTAAACCTCCCACTAGAAGACCTCCATTTTTGTTCAAGTACTTATTTAAAAAAAAATATGTAGACATATCACTTGCAAGATCCTCCTCCCAAACAAGCCCCCATACCACCCCCTATGCCGCCGCCTCCCGCCACCCTGCTACTTTTAGCAAGCAGAATATCTTATAGCTTTGAAGCTTGATGTTTAATACTTTTTCATACACTTATGCTCAGCTAGATCAAATAATGCTTCCCAGAGCTCATTAACATCAGTTATTGTCATAACTGAAGATTCACAAATCGAATGGAAATGACCATAACCATCAATCACAATATCTAGTAAATCATATATTTCAGATAATGTAGAGAATCTTGAATTGTTTGTATTTACATTGTTTGAATTTTGATTGATATGCTTAACCTCCTTACTGTCAGTGTCATTATCTAAACAGTACTTTGAATATCTTACACTATTTACCAGTTCATTAAATTCATCAAATGTTATACCCATTAGAAGCCTTGATAGCTTTTTGAACTTTGAATAACTAAAGCATTGAGTCATAATTTATAGGTTATGTATGTACTAACACCTTTTGTAGTTAACTCTGGCTGAACTCAGCAAAGACTGAGTGAAATACAGCTTACTTTCTTTTATATATGCTTTTCTTTCCACCTGACTGTAGGATGGAAATGAATATGAATATAATTCGATAGTATATAATTAATTTGAATATTCACTTTATCCATGCAGTAAAAAGCGCAGGCATTGAAGTTTTAAAGTGCTTCATCTCCATCTCTAGCTAAATATTGATAGATTATCTATAGTAGACTAAATATTCACTAAATATCTAGACTAATAAAGAAATATCAATTGTTAACATTCAACTATGAGACAGACCTACATCACTGAGTTAGATCAGAAACTGTGCAGCAGCAGCAGCAATAGCTCTACTTATTATTAATTCTTAGTGTTGCTTCTTTTACTACATACAATCATTTTACTATCATTGATGTAGTTGTTAGATCAGTTATTTTTTTGAGTAAAATATAGCTTACTTTCTTTTATATATGCTTTTCTTTCCACCTGACTGTAGGATGAAAATGAATATGAATATAATTTGATAGTATATAATTAATTCGAATATTCAATTTATCCATGCAGTAAAAAGCGCAGGCGTTGAAGTTTTAAAGTGCTTCATCTCCATCTCTAGCTAAATATTGATAGATTATCTATAGTAGACTAAATATTTACTAAATATCTAGACCAATATAGAAATATCAATTGTTAACATTTAACTATGAGACAGACTTACATCACTGAGTTTCATTAATTCCAAGTAAATTAAAACAATCCAGTTTAAGTTAGTTTTGAGTTCTTACTATTGCATTTCCAAGTGAATTAAAGATGGTTTATCCTCTCTATGTTGACATCTTATTACATACTTTCTACTGTTAAAATCATCCAAAGTTGCTGCATTCAATGTTGATGAATACTTCTCAGGTAGATAAACATCATAAAACGAATACGCACCGCTCTTCTTATTAATTTCATATAGTCTCATTACAATCCTAACTCCACACTTTGTTTGTGCTAATCTTGCTTTTTGTATAGGATATTTTAAATCAGGTTTCAAATCATATATTTGAACAATTGGAATATCTTCGTATGATGTTTGGTTGAACTTTGCCAAATCGAAAGATAGAGTGTCTTGCATGAGTGAAAACATGTTCACACACACACGATGTTGAATGTAGAATG
Source organism: Nilaparvata lugens (assembly GCF_014356525.2). NCBI lineage: Eukaryota > Metazoa > Arthropoda > Insecta > Hemiptera > Delphacidae > Nilaparvata > Nilaparvata lugens. The sequence continues at coordinate 61,252,428 of NC_052518.1, read as the reverse complement.
GATATCAATTTCAAGTTATTGACTTCATTCCCACAATACTCTTCCCCACTACTTCCACTACGAAGACCTGCACAAACATGTTCACGAGCAGTCAATGAACTTTATCATTGTTTATAGATGATGTAATACAGCATTTTCTAATTAAAATAGTTTATTCACATTTAATTTAAATGATCTATAATAACATAAATACTTGTTAATGTCATTAATATTCACTGTTGATAAAAAAAACTGATAGTAATTCCACTAATAACGTTGTATCTCGATTTTCTTTTTTAGCTTTACTGATTGAATTCTCACATACATCAAACCAATCTAAATGTTCGCGAAGTTTACTTTCTAAATTATCTTCAGCTGCTAACCAATTTGCCAGATTCATCCTGACCGATGTTTAATAGCACACTGAATCATCCTACCATTTTCAGCTCTATTTATACCAGTGGAACCAAGACTGAAAAATTTACTGTATTTATACCGCTATTAAGTTGACATATTCTAGCTCTATGCATAAACAGTTCATATCCACAATAAACACAAATTACTTTACCACCATTGTAGAAAAAACCCTGTCTTGCATACTTTCTTTTTTTTCACTATTATAAAAAGGACAACTTTTCATAGATCTCATCTTCTCACTCTCACACATATAATCCACATGTTGTTTACACATTACTTCTGACTTTATTAGTAATTCTGAAAGATAATGATTTGCGCTGAAAAGTGCACAGCGTCCATTCCCAACCAATCTATGTATTTTGCAAATCTCATTACACCAACTACTTTCAAATTTTTTGTAATCCGGTCTTTCAAAATTATCTGATATCATCTCTACATTGGCATGAAATTTCTTTGAAAATTCCATCTTCTCTCTACCCTTAGTATAAACTTTTTGATAGTTTTGTAGACAACTTTTGAAAATATTATCTGAGTATTCAGTATTTCCCATCTCCCATTTTATCTTATGATGATAAAATTCCAGCCAGGATACATCATGATATGATTTCCATGGAAGTTCTGATTTAGGAAATGGTGGTTTGAAATGATATAAAACATATGTTTGACGTGTATCAATAAGCGCAAATTCTTTTAGAATGAATGAATTATCTGAATAATTTTTAAATCCATGAAATTCGACCACACAGAAAGTTGAAATATCTGACTCACCTGTTTCTTTCAATACTGCATTCTCCTTCTCAGCTTCATTATTAAGCACCTCATCTTCTTCAATCAATTCGCTTTCTGTCTCTGTTTGCAAAGTGTCTTCACTATCTAAATTACACTGAACAGCACAAGAATATGTTTGTCGTCCTTGTTTAGAAACTGGTTTGGAATGATGCATCTCATTAAATGAACTATTAGTACCAGTATAGTAAGCTGAAAGTCTATCATAAATATCTCCTTTTTTTTCCTCCTTGATCTTAACTAGTTCTTCCATCTTCTGCAGTAGCCTCAAGAATAATGCTGTTGACGATGAATCAATGGTGTGTGTATCACCACGTCTCGCGAGCAACTACTTACTAACCTTCATACTTAAACTTATTTACTGATTTACACACACTCTCTTGTGGAGTTGGCAAACCTACACATACTATTAGAAACCTATTGCACTTCTCTTACAAGCGATTTTAGTGGTTTATATTCCATTAATGTATCACTTACAAGAATACAATATGCTGTTGTCGAATTTGTTACTGGCTTTTCAAATTCAATTTCTACTCTAACATCAGTCGATACCTTCAAGTGATCTGATTGATGTGAACAATCTATTACAAAAATCGGTGTTTCATCCTTAAACTTAGCAAAATCAACTGCATTTCCATATTCAGCACTAACTGTAAATTATAGTACGATAATGCAAAATCAAGAAATGATTTGTACATCAAAACTTTACTACCTAGGAAATGATCATAGGGATAATACTGCGAGTTCAAATAAAGTTCAACATTATGAAGATGACAAAAATCAAATTTCGCCATATTAGCTTTCATTGTTAATTTCCTATTTGTTTGAAATGCTAAAATCACATATTTTGGAATGTCTGCTGAGGAGGTTGTTCTGATTGTCCAATTATGCTCCTTTGTTAAAGGAAGAACTGGGTATTCATGAATCTCCCATTTCCTGAAAGCTAATTTTAATGGTCTGTCTGCATCAAGTATTCTATGATTTTCTAGCTCAATATATGGCATCTTCCATACTAGCTTAGTCAAAGTTATTGAAACTCTCTTACCATCTGCTGATTCAATACAATTCATATCTGATGATGATCTAAGTAGTACAAGCTCTTGTTTTAAATTCAATATTATATGTTTGATATCCTCGAAAAAAAGAAGAATTAGTTCTAGTGGTACACAAAAGCTGAATTTATTATCAGTTAATGTATATCCTTCATGATCAAATCCTGCTAAATGAAAAATATTCTTATCAAATAAATTTTTCAACAATAATGCTTTCTTGTAGAAGTTATACCAACCAATCTTGATTCAGCTATAGATGTACCTGCAAGCTCATATCTGATTTCATCAAACAAATAGCCAATTGTGTTACTTATTAATTTATATGTTGCTGACACCTCAGTCACAGCATCCGACTTATCATCTTTCACATCCTTTCTACAATCAACTCGACCTTCAATTGATAGAAACGAACAACATGGAAGACAATAAAGATCCATAGAATTTATAGGAATTCTCACTTCATCTGAGCGTTCAAGTTTTTGATTTGCATATGGTCCATGTGTATGATACTCAAAATTTGTAATATCATTGTAGTAGTGTACATCGCTTCCTACATCTAGTATCTCACTTATTGCCGCCATTGACAAAATTATAATTAACACGGAATCCTAATCTCTAAAATGCATGCGTTTTCTGATGTTAACGGCACAGAGTATGAACTCTTACTAATCAAATCTCCACCATTGTATCTATGCATTAACTTCTTTCTCTTTTTAGGCACACCCCATTTAATTGGTTTCACACTTTGTTCTTTCCATCCAGTCTGATTTACATTTCTATATTTAGAATATGCTTGCAAATTGTAAACAATAAAGCCCATGTTAATACTGTTTTTTACTTATATGTAATCTCACTGTTATTCTATCACCTCTGAAATCTAATAAACTACCGTTCTGGTCAGTGATCTCTACACTAATGGTTTGAAATTTATGTGTACATAAGCTCACATGAATTATTGGATTTGGTGTTTCATTGATCAGATAACCTGGTGGTACCTTTGGTAGGAATTCATATAAACTATGTGTTTCTTTTCCATTAGCATATGTACTACACACTAGATTACATGAAACTATAATCGAGGAAATATTTGATATTGATACTTGATTTTTCGAGTAATGCCAAACATTTGGCACTAAAATTTCTCTATCAAAACCTAATATTGGTGCAATAGAATTTTGCTGACTTAAATCAATCGCTTTACTCGAATAAATTTATGTTTTTAATGTATTGTTATTACCTATAATTTTTAAATCATTAGATTCATAACTTATGTTTAATTTTTCTTTTAATGCTTCTATAATTGTATCAATTTCATATGATCCTGTTTCCAGTTTCACTAGATTATCACCAAATTTGAAACTAGAATTCTTTCCTTTCTCTACATTAGGTATTAAGTTGGAGGTCCACAAATTTATTAAGCCTATCTCCCATTCAGTCTCGCTTGAAAGTTCAAGTACTTCTGGTAAAGTTTCATAAAGCTCACTAGTATTCGATAATAATGTTATAACAACCATTTTATAGATCCTTCTCTCAGCATTCAACACTTATAACTGATTACAAAGAAACAAGAGACATAGATGTCCACATATATTTGAAGTATATGATTGTACCTGATCAATATTATAGTAGATATTAATATTCTTTTGTTTACACCAGTAATCTACTAACATTTTCGGAGGCTGTAAATTCCCTATAGGATCAAAATAGTAAACATTATCTGCTATTTTATGACAGGCTACCCAATGTGATCCAACTCCTCTATCTCTATCCAAATTTACTATTATTATTCCATTAGTAAGTACTCTATCCGGTAGCTTGTTCAACATATAAACACCGCGTAATGGTATCTTTAATAGTTTAGCTAAAATTAGTAAATCAAAGTTTGATAATGCTTTATCTCACTTTAAATAATTCATTTTCGTGTTTTCCTAATACGCTTTCTTCTAACTTTTCTCCTTTTCTTTTTCTTTCCTACTAGTCCAATTGCGCCAAATGTGGATATGGCTTTAAAAAATATCCTCTCCCTTTTACATGTGTTTCGAGTTGCTTAATAGTCTCTTTATGAATTAAATCACTTTTCATGGTGGATGGCTTTCTCACTGAATACCTCTCACCTTTTCTTTTTCTACCTCTCCTACATATACTATGAATACCAGAACCAATAGCTTTCTTAGTCTTCATCGCAAGATTTACCAAATAACTCAATGCTTTCTCAGGAGGTGGTGTATTTGAATCTTTGAAAATTTCCCAAGCTCTATCAGCTAATATAGCATCAGCTTTTGCACGTGTTTCGTTATCGCTGAACTCACTGTAGGCTATGTCATATACCTTACATGCTTTATCTAATGAATTTATACCCTTATCACCTCTTTTCAATCGCTTTTCCAACTTTGTGCCAGGACCGCAATACTGGTATGAAAATGGATGAATTTCAATTGGTAAAATATCGATCCCCTTATTAATTACACTTACACTAGATGCTATACTACTGAGTTTTGATAATAATCCACTACCAACAATACCACTTTTTTTAATTTTTTAGACTTGATATGACTTGTACTATGTGAACTAACCTTTCCTTTACTTCTTTTACATCCAACTTTAACCATACTATCACTTAGACAGTCACTGTTACACTAATCAAAACTATAAACTTACATCCCACTACCTAACTCAAAAGAATGACATTCAATACTCATAACATCTGTCAGTCATCTTTCAATTTGTAATACAAAACTGTTTTGTTTTGTTTAAAAGTAGATTTATATCAACATCAATAATATCAAATTGTGGGTTTACACAATTGTTGATTACATTATAATTATTATAAAAGTTACATTTATTTCGATAGGGATTAATCAATGAAGAATACCAGTCATTTAGCTCATTTCCAAAAGATTTAGATATTTTCTTATTACCTATCGCTGAAATAATACAAGATTTCAAATAAAATGAAGTACTAGTCTTTGTTTTTTCCATATCTAACAAGTGTTTAGAAAATTCATCTGAATCAATATTATCACTCTCTAACATTCTATTGCCATTATTTGTTTGAAGTGATATATTGAACTGAAGTATATTTGTAAAATTTGATGGAGCCAAGTCACCACATTTACAGACTTTATTATAATTTGCATATAATAGGATAATTATCGCAAACCAATATAACATTACAGTCAAAATACAAATTAATTTTAATAAATTGATTGAATATGAAATTTTGGTTTTAGTCATGCTATTATTTTCATACTCATCAGATCCATTTTGTAATAACATTTTATGTCTGAACTTCTCAAAGCTCCAACTAAGACTGATAAATGCAAGTATGATAAATACAAATATACAGTCTTTACTATATAGAAGAGTAAGAACTAACTATTGATCTCACACACATGTTTGAACATTGTCATATTATTTTTTTTATATTTAAATAACGATTAGCCTCCTGCTTGGCATCAGTCGGTAGAGCATGAAATATTTTAATAATTATAAAAATTAGGTCTTGGTTTTTTATAGGATACAGTCTTATAAAAATCTTTATAGGCCCAGATATGAGCTTCCACTATAATTCTGATAATTCATTAAAAAATATATATATATATATGGTACTAATCCTATAGTATTGAGGAATTAAAATAAAGCGCACAACATAAACAATTTGATACATATATTAACAAATATTGCAAAAATAGATCAGGGCAAAAAATATAAAGAGCGATAAAAAATATATAATATAAAAATAGAACAATAATCGAAATCAATAAAATATCACAGGCTAAATTCTATTCTCTAAATTCTACAGCACAAGACGTTACCATGTGCTTTTTATTTTTATAATCATATGCATCCATTTGCATGTAGCTGCGATATCAGCTTGCTAATACTTGTCGACTTGGACAATTCCATTAAAATAGATTTCTTAAAAATCAGCTTGATAAATTGACAACCAATAATCCGAATATATATATTAAATTCTATGGTATCTAATAGATTTCTTTGTAATGAATATATATTTTATCTCAGGGTGCAAGATTCGGCACCTGACGGAATAAATAGAGCAAATTCATCTAGTGAATCAGAGCTACAACAAACTATTGCAAATTATATTGCAGAAATTAAAGATCATATGAATATGTATTACCAGCCTAGATTTTATACTTCTTTGATTTATAGAACTTCTGATATATGGATTTATTCGTTATTTTTCTAATAAAATACCTTTAATATTACATTTACTTGCACAAGTATTTTTTACTAAATTCTTAATTTATGAGAAAACCCTTTCGACGAGCTAGCTTTGATTCTCATGTAATTTCGAAGCACTAAGGGCACCCTATCACTATTTCAATATTTCTCACTCACGTGTCGAAATTTTCTTATGAGCTGCTGATGTCGATCCAACTCCTGGTGGTCCTGGACTATTGTAGCCGGAGTCGTCTCTTCCAAGGGGTTACAAAAATTATTTAAAAATGAAAATGACTTTTGCTTTATAAGAGCATCACAAAGTCTTATAAGAAATTTAGTAATTTAATTTAACTTTAAGTTATTACAAGATATAGCAAGGTATTACGCTCTATAATTTTTAGGGACCTCTCATGGTGGCATTTGGCAGGCGAGTCTCGTTCTCCCTTCTCAATTTTACAATTCTCATTTCCGATTTCTAAATTTACATAAAATTTGAATATCCTAGTCCTCCGCCATTCAAGGCTTAAATAGACCGTGCTAAAATATTGAATTATTACTTATGTTGTATGTTTTATAATTTCTTTGCCTTTGGGCCATATCCAAAACATAGATTATACAACTATTTTATACAAATTCTATTTATTCGTAGAAATATATACAAATATTTTTGAATCGGCTCACTATTGCCGCCTATCAATTGCCGTTATGTGATTGATGCATGCAAATTGTTACAGTATTCATGCACCTGGTAATCTCCTATTTCCTGGATACATTTAATTATTTTTATTGGGTTCTTTAAATATGCTCTCTACATGCTAGTTAATTTTTTATATGTTATTATTTGTTTCATGTACATAATAATTAGCCACGTGAGACCTTTAGTTCCTCAAATTGCATACTGTTTTGCCACAATAGATTCCTGCCAAGGTGTTTGGTCCAATTCTACGTTGTATGGCTCGGTCGATCGTTAGGTTGCCGATCACTAAATGTTTATGCCTAACCTCAATTTTCAATGTTCTATATAATATTATATATTAGCAAAAAATTATTTCAATTCCTCTTAGGCTGTTGTACAGTTTAGTCAGGACGATCTGATATTATCTAATCTTTATGTTATCTCTTTGGCGATATTAGCCAGTTACTTCACTCAGACCTATAAATATTTCAGCTAGGGATTCTTATTAATCAAACCAAATTAAATATGTCACATGTGCCCCTGGATTTGAATTCAAAATATTTCAGAATCACAATGTTTTTAATGAAAATCCATCCTTCGACACATCAATATATTCCATACTTTGTCTACAAAATATACTCTCAAATTTTTATCATAGTTCGCAGATCTATCTGCTGCGCCCCCCTTAGACCTCTATCAAATACAATAACAAATTCTCCTTATCAACACAAAAATATAATCTCCTAGACACATTCCTCCTTACAACACTTAGAACATAGTATTTTTAAATTTGCCGCTCGCAAGGCCGCCAACCTAACTACACATATTACACTTGATTCTCTTATAATTGATTCCTTTCAAACAATAATTTCGATGTACAAATTTTCTGGGGCTTATATTTTATTGTAATTCCTAGGTCTTAATATGAATAATTTTTCATATATCAGGTACAATTCCTCTCTTTTGCTAATGGTTTCTTGGCTTTAGGTAACTAGCATTCAATTGAGGTTTTTTCAGTAACAAACATGGCATAAACTAACGGTAATAAAATATAAAACATATAAATAATTAACATTGATAAATACAATAATAACAGTGATAAATAACGTTTTTGGGGTACAATATTTTTCTTTTCTTAATCATATGTTGAGCGCTACATACATTCAATCTAGATGGCTTTGTTAATCTATCAGTTCTGAATATCTGCTTCTGACGTCATATACTCTGGCTTTGCGTTCTGCAGCATAGAACTAACCTTATTCGTCACATTTTTCACATTTAAGGTAATTTACTTAATTTATTTTCTACTATCCCCGTTTGTGTCTTATTTTATATGGTGTAGATTATTTAATTACATACTTAAAAATTATTCTTTTGCTTGTTGCAGGCTTTGAACAGTTGGGAGAAATAAAAACATTGGATTGTTGCCATGCGGTCTATCCCAAGATTAAATTTATCATGATAGGTCAGTAATTCTTCTGATAATGACGTTTTCTCTTGATTACTTATCATATTTATTTCAAATTCTGTGATATGGTTTACTATTGGCTACATTTTCCCACCAAACAATGTGCGTATTCTCATTCTCTTGCAACTGGACTGTGTTGTGATGCGATATGGCTATGATAGTGAATGGCCCTGAATAAATTAAAAAGAATTTATGGGTTACTTTCTCCAAAGCATTTGATAATCTGTAGCTCTTTACTAAAACTTCATCTCCAATGTTATATGAAAATATTTTGTATGCTCGGTCGTGAAATCTCTTTCTACTACTTGCCTTTTGCTCTAGCTTCAATCTGACTAGATGATGGGTATTAGAATTTGTTGGCTTGTTTACCTCTGAGCTTGGAAAATCAATTAATTTTTCGATAAATGTAGTGTTTCTTTTACCAAACATGATTTCGTAAGGCATACGACCAGTGCTTTCATTTAGGCTATTATTATAACACTCTTCTAAAAATGGTATATATCTAACCCATTGTTGGTGTTTTTCGTTACAGTAAGTCTGCATAAAACGAGAGATCTCTGCCATACGTAGCTCTACTGGATTAGCGCTGGGGTTGTAAAGAGATGTCCTTGACCATTTTATATTGGCCAGGTGAAGTATTTCTTCCCACTGCTTGCTACAAAAATAGGTTGCGTTGTCGGATAGGATTCGTTTAGGCTTTCCCACTTCATTTGTCCGTCTTTCCATTATGCATCGGGCCAAAACTTCTCCGGTCAATTTACCTATGGGAAATAGCATTGTATATTTTGAAAAAATGCATGTAAGCACGAATATGTATTTCTTTCCGTATTGTGCCATGGGTAATGGACCATATATATCCGCTGATATCAATTCCAATGGTGCACTAGGGAGAATGGGATTCATTTCACCCCTGATATGGTATCGCGGGTATTTGGCTTTCTGGCATATATCGCAAGCTTTTATTATTTTGGCCACTTTTTTATGCATGCTTTTAAAATAACAGCTTCCTTTTAGTAGGTGGAGGGTCTTTGTGGTTCCAAAATGTCCAATACGTTCGTGAGCTTCTTTTATCAAATCTGTTTCCATATTAGCGGGGATTATTAGGCGCCAGTTGTAAGTATTTTTAGCCGGTCGGTGGAGCATAAATCCTTTGTAGCGGGTGTACTGTCACAGGTAATCGGGCGGTTCAGTAGCTCCTTCTTCCATCAATTCGTGGATCCGGGACAGTCTTGGGTCTTCGTATTGGGCGATGCAGATTCTTTCAGGGGTTAATACGGCAGTGTGAATTCGTGGTTGGATATTGGGGGGATATGGTATGCTTCCTCCACTCTTTACGGCGAAACATTTCAGGTTGGTATCTTGACAATAAGTAGCATCTATTTCTCTGGATAGAAAGTCGGTGGTCTGATTTTTCTTTCCTGGTAGATGGGTCAATTTGATATCGTCTCCTATCTGTATTTACTGCTATTTTCACCAATACTGTTATTTTCTCCTGTGCCATCTGCCATTGACTATTATTTGTAATTTTATTAGCATTTACTTCTTGATCTAATTGAGTCAGAGTGGATTTTTGAATTAGAAGAGTTCCATTTAAAGCCTTACAGGTTTCTGTGTTCTGATTGATACTACCTTGCAGTTGGTTCATTTTTGTGGACATATTAATCTGTTTATTTTGTATATCTTTAATACTGTTGATATTTTTATCAACTGTAGTTGTTAAATTTTGATTGGCGACGGTAATTTGTTTGTTGATTTCTTGATGGCAATTGGCCTTAATGCTAGTTCTTATATCCTGAATAGATGTAGTAATTTGTGTGGTTAAGTTATCTATCCTTCCATTTAGTTCACAGGTAACTGTATCCAACCTTTCCGATAATCCTGCCATAACCTTATCCTGGCTTTCCCTCTGTAGATTTATCATTGCTTTTAATTCTTCTCTATGATTCTCTACTTTACCCTCAATAGTATCTAACCGCCGTTCTACTGATTGTATGGCGTCTGCTGTCTCCTTCATGACCTGTTCCACTGTTTGTTTATTTGCCTCTTTTATTGCCACATTCTCTTTTTTAATTTCCTGCATCATGTTATCCATTGTGTTTTGTAAAATAATATTGAACATACTGCTAGTTTGTTCCATTATTACCCTTTTAAATGGATCTAGCTCTGTGACTGAAAATATACTTTGTTTGCTCAGATGTGACTCGGCCTCTGGAGATGTGGGTTCTGCAGGTTGCTCCTCGCCCCCTTCGAAGTTGATCTCTGCTATCCATTGATTCAATGGTATGTCAGCGGCGTCGATTCGAGTGGATGATAGAGGTTGCAGACCTTGTGGATTGAAGACTATCGACCTGACACTTCCTGGTTCTCTTTCTCATGGCGTATTGGCATCTACCATGGTGGGATTTGATGTGCTGGGAGTTGACAAAGTGGGATCTGTGCAACCGCTGTACATATATGAAACTTCAGAGTTTGCAGGAGTGTGATTCATCATGTCAATATGATAGATGCTAATTAAAAAAGTGATGAATAATATGCAAAAATGCTTAAAAAAAAGACAAAAACCGGGACTTACAGTGAAACAGTTATGTGCAAAGTGTTTGGATACCTGAAATAAGGTATTTATACTTAAGTTTTTTATAATGCTCTAGCGCTCCAATATTGAATATTGATTCCTGACTAGTTTACAGACTGTGACTTATATTCCAACCGGCTTATACATGATACATTCATGACTAGGTAGTTATAGCAGTTTAGGCTCATAAAGTATAATATCTCTTTCTATAAAATATATTTCATACAATAACGATAATATAAAATTTTCTTTAAAACATATAATTTCTCTTTACTTAAAGCTATTGATTCCCCAAAAAGTAATACGAAAAATAACCCGCCTGTTTTCCTCAATATAAATATTGTTCTATTATCTACCCATGACAAATTTCAATATGACTAGACTTGTCTTTGATTATTATCCTCAATATAGGTCTTGACTTAATTTCAATAACTATTTAATGAGCTCAGCTCTCATCATCAGTCCCACATTGGTACAACATGTTGTGTCACGTTATTTTTTTTATATTTAAATAATGATTAGCCTCCTGCTTGGCATCAGTCGGTAGAGCATGAAATATTTTAATAATTATAAAAATTAGGTAGTGGATTTTTATAGGATACAGTCTTATAAAAATCTTTATAGGCCCAGATATGAGCTTCCACTATAATTCCATAATTCATTTATATATATATATATATATATATATATATATTTACGTTTTTGTGCCTGTTGTGGGTCCAGTAAAATTTCAACTCTTATGTAGTTCCCCGGGACCCCCCATTTTAAACTTGATCAGATAGTCACAAAATGAAACTATTATGTTATACCTGAAGAACTTGACTTGCTGAATGGTTATATTCCACTCAATTTATGATATATTCATCCATAATTAATCTAGATCCTTGTGAAGTTATTCACCTCATGATGGTCCTTTCTAACCTCCAAAGTGCTTATATAATTCTGCTATATAAAATCTACTCCTATGTTGGGTCTTGAGTGATTTGGCGCCAACATTGAAGTTGCATGCAAATTTTACTCCTCAAGAAGGTCCTTCAATATTATAATTGCTGCGTGAAATGTGCTCCTATGTTTGGTCCGCTGAGCTGTGTTGCCAATTCTCATATATAGTAAATAAATTCCACTCCTCATGAAGGTCCATCAAACGTTGCCATACTTCGTCTTTGTAATAATGATTCGAGATTTGTTTGAATCAACCAGCGACCGGCTCCGTGAACTTGTATTGCACATAACTCAAAACATTTTGTAGAGCATTGTCAATAGACTAAGATTTTCATGTTGTCAGAATATGTAAAGGAAAAAAATTGTACAAGCACCGTTTTTTTATGCATTTAAAGTTGATTAATAAAGTTGATTTATTTATTTATTTGAGGTTGCATAATAAGTCAAGCATGCTCAATAAATGTAGAAATCTAGGAGATTACCCTGAAAACCCCAATGAGCTGTATCAGTTGAAAGGGAATTACCGAATTAAGAGCCATCTGCACAGTCAAAGCTTAAACTGAATTTAATCAGCTGGTGGCTTAAACTCAAAATGTAACACATTATAACAAACAAGACTTGATATGGATTTAATCCAGTTTAAGATGGAATTTTCGTTTAAACTGTCACTGTGCAAATGGCCCTTCTATCAATTATTGGAAATTAAAAAAAATGTTTTTGACTTTCTCATCAGAAATTAACCACACTAATCTTAAGGTATGAACATCTGAATAAAATTGGGGAATGGCCGTGAAATTCAAACTTATTTGCTGGAATAATATCAAGGTTTCGATTGTTAAAACTGAATGAAGACTTTTGGGCAGCATGCCAGGTCTTTGAATGAATTTTAATCACAATACCATCTTTACCGAACACTGCCTATTGTTATATTGATTTTAGAATTATTTCGTGTATCAATAAATTCAGTTTATTGCAGTGACATACACAAGAAAGTACAATAATGAAGGACTACTGGAATCATTAAAACATCGAATGCTACAAACTGTTACTACATTTACATTATAATGAGCAATGTACTCCAACATCTTCCAAGTATGACAATTATTCCTTATAGAATATTAGTGAGTCTAATTCCAATCTCTAGAATATTATCAAATTATCTGATATTATTTGATTTGTATACGAAGTATTCATCCATAGAAGTGTAGGATCATTCCTTTACACAAGGTGGGTCTTTTGTTTAAATCTCTACAATTCGTGTTGGTCTGTTCAATGGTAAGAATATACTCAAGTATGTTATTTATATAATGTATATATTTATTAATTTATATATGTAATGTATGTATTTATGTTATAGAAATCTTAATTACTGCATCACTGTATATTATATAAATTGTACCTGATTGGATAAAGATATGAAGAAACATTTGAAAAATATGATTCCAAGCTCAGAAATGCTAAAAATGCATTCATTTTTCCATAGAATAAAATGAGAACTCAAAGTTCAGCTGAATGTCTGGTAGGGAATACGGATATTACTCTATTTTTATTCTTAACCAGCATCACATTTGAAAATGCTTATAACTTTGTTAAATTTGGACAGATTGATTTAAAAATTTAGAAGAATCTCAAATATATGAAAAAAACGTTCACGACTTTTTGTAGAATTTTCCCATGACTCCTTCACCTTCCTAAGCCGAAAAAACATAATTATTATGAGAGTTGTGACGCTAGGCAAAAATTTTCAAAAGTCGCGCTTCGTTCAGCTGTCGCCCGCCAAGGAACTGAATTGGATAACTTTTCCCGCGTAACAACGCTACAACGCTATTGGGTAGTTGAACTTGAACCGGCAAGTTTAAACGATATGCATTCATTTTATCTCTCTATAAAAGTGGAAGCTGTAGATAACACCAAGTTACTTGGAATACAAGGTACTGGCCACGTGCATCTCGATCTTTTAATGATCAGAGTCGGATGATCAGTGTGACATCATTGGTACTCTAAATATCTATTCTTCCTATATTTCCAATGTTAAATTTAGCAGCTTTGTAAGTCTTTTTCTCAAAAAGTAAATAACTTTCAAGTCCCATCGACATCTCCTACGACTCATACAATATTTATCTTTAATTTTTTTTAGAAATTCAATACTTTTGGACGACTGGATCTTTCAGAATGATTGATTTTGTAAGAGCCTACATCGAATACCTGTTGCTCTCTTATTGAAAATTAACATGCTTTTCCTGGCTCTTTTGTAATTCAATTACTCAATGCTAATGAACTCGATAAATCGATCATTGAATAAGGTATTAAGAACATGAAACATTGATTGTACTATTATTTCTTTCACAATCCTTTATCTTGTCTGTGTACTGTATATCATATGTAGAATCAATAGAACTTATTGCCTAATCCCTTAGGAGGAACTCTTTTTTCAGGAAAATTATGGCTTTCACATACTTGATGAGGAAATAGTTTTCTGGTTGAATCTTTCTAATTGAAAACTATAACAAAAAATATAAGGGCGAATATTATATTAAAGCATGGATTGCGCGTGAGGAATTCTCAATAATTGTATTGAATACTACTTGATCTCGTATTCTGAAACACATATTTCTAATTTAATTATTTGTAAGAGGAATTCTCAATTGGTACTTATTGTAGAACTCTCATTCTTTATTTATTTGTGAAAGGGAAAATCAACTCTTCATGATTCAATAATAATGAATTTAATGAAAATGAATCATACATTGAAAAGTATGCGTATGAATATGAATTCATACTATAAGTATCCTACAATATATTCCTTCTAATAAACTTGATAATTCTATAAGGCAAGTGATCGGTTGAATTCCTGTTTGAAAGAATAGAAAGGATGAAAATCTCTTTAATCAACTCGGAGGGCATTTCAATTCTAGAAATTGAACTCTCATAAACTTAAAACAGGATAATGTGCGTGGTAAATTCCAATTATTTTCAATCTCCACATTATTTTCCTATACCGGAAAGATAATATAGTTGGGCATATTTTAAGATATTTTTTCAAATAGCAAATTATTCAGTTTATAATGCATTTATGAATGTGAGTGTTATACTATCACCCCATACTTTCTTTTGTTCCATATATTGGGGCTTTCTACCACATAGAGTGTGAGTGATGTATATGTGATAAAAATTATGTTACTAGATTGTGCCTTGGTCACTGAGTGTAAATAATTTTGAAACCAATAAAGTTCTTTATCGAAAATAAAATTGGAATTTAATTGTTGATCAATCCAATTGATTGGTAATAACAAACGAAATCATCAAATATCATAATATAATATCATAAGGGAGGAAAGTGGTGCGCTTATCATCTTCATCCGTTGATCATCCACATTCTCCTTTCAAATCACTGATGGAATGCCCTGCACTAACAACCTTTATTCTCTGCAACCGCTCTTGATTTTACTTTTATCTAATTAATATTAGCTTTTCCTTTATATGTCTTCTGCATTGAGATTGGTATTAGAATCAATTTTGAAAGGATAGATATTGGTTGAGTTTGCAGAAGAATATCACAATGAACAAAGGAAACAGCTCGAATGTGTACAACGTAATAAATAACGAGAAAGCTCGAAATAACTATAAAGTATTCAAGCCAAGCCTAATTATTACGCTGATAAAAACAGTGATTGAAGAAGTATAGGTCTATATTATCACTCAAAGTATTACTAGGAGAAATAGGCTACATTCAGTACCTTTTTTCAACTTTATAATTGTTGGGGTATTAAAACTTTGAATAGAAAACCTCCAGTAGAAAACCTTTGAAGCCATTCATCTTTTCAAATGTTGACAAATAAAATCTATTCATTCATTCTACGAGTATCCCTTCTCGTAGTAACAAATGAGAGTTCTCTATCTCCAAACCGGTATGCCCTTACATTATCGAGAATTCTGGAAGATCTAGGAGTTCAAAGGTGATGAATTTCTAAAAAAAATTGAAGATAAATATTGTATAAATCGTAGGAGATGTCGATGGGACTTGAAAGTTATATACTTTTTAGAAAAAGACTTACAAAGCTGCTCAAGAAAAAAGATAAATATTGTATGTGACCGTAACACACAACTATCACCTGGTTAAAGTATGTGTATATCATTTTTTTCCTGAATTAAGAGTGCACTCCTAAAGGATTAAAGATGTTGAACCGGCAAGATGTTCTACTGATTCTATGTAATATACAGACAAGATATGAAGGATGTTGAGAGAAATAATATTATACTCTAATTAATGTTTCCACGTTTTTAATTCCTTATTCAATGATCGCTTTATCAAATTGATCAGCATTGAGTAATTGAATTACAAAAGAGCCAGGGAAAGCATGTTAATTTTCAATAAGAGAGCAACAGTTATTCGATGAGCAGGCTCTTACAAAATCGATCATTCTGAAAGATCCAGCCGTCCAAAAGTATTGAATTTCTAAAAAAATTTAAGATAAATTCTTGTATTAATCGTAGGGGATGTCGATGGTACTGGAAAGTTATGTACTTTTTGAGAAAAAGACTTACAAAGCTGCTCAATTTAACATTGAAAAGATAGGAAGAATATACTTTTAGAGCACCAATGACGTTACACCGACCAGCTGGTTTGGATTTGTCAACGCGCATCTTTTCGTGGCCAGTACCTTGTATTCTGTATACCTTGTATTTTGTATACCAGTACCTTGTAGGTACATTGGATAAGACCTACTTTTTTCCCAACTTTTCTTTTTCTTCTGCTTCTCCTTCTTTGTCTTCTTGTTCTTCTTTTTCTCCAAATTAGAGAATTCTTAATATTTGTCCTTTCATATTGAGTGATAGCTCATTTTACTCAGCTCTTCAAGGCGGTTTCAATGCATATTTCGGTTGCCTGACAAAACCTCACTAGTACCTCTAACCTCACCAGATAGGCTATGTATATTTTTGATGAATTGCACTGTTGACTTATTAATTACACTGTTGAAGTATTTTTGGAGCAATCCCATTCCAAAAAGTTGAGTTTATAATCATTTCATTAAAATACACATGTCTGGTGAGGTTGGTCGTGGCGAAGGCATGCGTTAGGGTTAGGTAAGGTTCAATCAGGTAACCGATATGCATTGAACCCACCTTGAAGAGCTGAGTAAAATGAACAAATAATTAAATGAATGTTTATTTCCCCCCCCAAAAAAAAACTACAAGATCAATTACGTAACATATTAGATAAATTACATACAAAACCTAGTTAGTTACAAAAAAATTTTATAATGTGTCCTCTATTCTACTTGTTTAGTTTTTTCTGTGTGGAAGTTGACCTACTCCACTATGGCATACCATGTTCTAGAGTAAAATGAGCTATCACTCGAATTGATAAGATAAATGATATTGAAAATTATTCTCAAATTAGGCCCCACATCTTTTTGGACAAAAAAATTAATAAGCTCAATGGCTACCATACATAACTTGTAGGTTCCGAATATAATAAAAGAGAAAATTCCGATCTACCTGTACAGACAATAGGGATGTCATAATTCCAAGTTCCAACACAAACGGCAAGTTGCACAAAAGAAAATGTAATTTAATTAACATAAGATGACGTCATCATACAGAGCTGAACAGGGAAGTGGCTGTAGTGGCTCCATTAAAGACGTCATCTTATGGTTTGATTTTCTTTTATGCAACTGGCTGATAGAATTTCAATTTTTGGTTCTCCGTTCCTCGCGATGTCTGTAAGGATTCTTCCAATAGGCATGGTTACAGTATTTTCTTTCGATTGAATTTATGATAATACATAATTTTCCAAGCTGATAGGCTGAATGCAGTTGATTTGTTGATGCACTTCATAGATTCAATTTATGATTTTTGAAGTGACATTGGAATTTTTTTCATTGATTTTCATTGTTAGCTTCATTAGTAATTTTGGAAGCTATTCTTCCAATAAGCTAGATTTCTTGTTTCAGGATTTGTTTCAATGTATAATTAGCTTTTCAAGTTTGATTAATTAACTGTTTCCATCTATTTCAATTAAACTAATATTTCTCGAAGAAAAAGATCATCACACTAGATGACACATTATTTTAATGTAGTCTTTGGAGAAAAACAACAGCTAAAATACTTTTTTGATACGTATCATCGTTTTTCAATAAAGCATTCAAAGTTGCAATTTTCAAAAAAAGTTTTCCACAATAAGAAGGTTAGAACCAAAGAAGAGGTAGAGTTTGTAATCTAATAATATTGTATGTGCTAGAACCCACTACAATGTGCATTTTCCACAATTGTTTCACATGTATTTTCATGTGGTTTTCTAGAAAGTGAATATAAGATACTGTAGCAGCTATTCTCTATCTATGAAAATTGTTTATATTGAATATAACAGGAACTATTATAAAATAAATGAAATAATAAACAGGAATAAATTGTAGAAATAAAAAAATACTGAAATTCAAAAACCATTTATAATTTCAAATTATTATGGGGGTTATTCATCCACTCATCCATGTGTAATAAGTTAATTTATTATAAGTAATAAATTTAATTAATACAGAAAGTATTTGTTCAATTCTCTCATTACTCACAAAGATGTAGGAAACTAGAATACAAACAAAAAATAAATATGAAATCCACTTTCAAAAATGAGCAAGCCTTTTTTTGTTCACATTCTTGAAAGAATAAGAATAAGAATCTATATTATCATAGACATTGTTAACAATGCATTGATAAATGTCAAAAATAGGTACTAGATATTACATAATACAATTAATATATACAAATAATATTAGCCTACAAATATTTGGTCCAGTCAATTACATGAAATTCTTGGATGTTATCTTAAAAACTTTCAGCTTTCAGTACAGTTTTCAATTTCCTTTTGAAGAATGTAAGAGGCAGTGCCTTAATTTCTAGTGGTAATGAATTGTACAGTTTAACAGATGTGTACAGAAGATTTTTTTGTGAAGTTGTGAACCTGAACTATTGAACTCTGATATTATTCCTATTTCTGGTTTCATATCCATGACAGTCACTATTTAATTTTAAAAAATCCAGATTACTATGTACTTAACTAACACTAAATAATACATACAAAGAATAGACAGTTAATATTCCCAAATTTGTGAAAAAAGGTTTACAGTGGGTCCTCATATCAACATTACAAATCAATGTAATTGCTTTCTTTTGGAGTATAAATATTTTTGAGACATGAGTACTAGAGCCCCATAATAGTATACCATAGGACAGTAAACTTTGTATTTGAGAGAAATACACATTTAATAATATATTAATATCTACAGTTAACTTTAACCTTCTCAGCAAGTAGAGTACCTTTGCTATTTTTTCACTAATTAACTCTGCATATTATGTGGTTGCCAATTAAGTTTGGGATCAAGAACAATACCTAGAAATTTTAAAGGTTCAGTCCCTACTTCATTGTTTGAATTTCTATTATCGGTGAACATAATAATTACTAGCACAACAATCATTAAGGAGTAGAGAGCTATCAACTAGACAATTTTTTACACCTGCTTCGGATTTACAACTAACTTTGAGACCAAAATCATCAGCAAAGAGAAATCCTGCTTCATCAGTGCCTTCTATATTACAAATTATGTTGTTAAGACTACTTATTTTCTGGTACACATAATCTGCAGTAACAGGTTGGAAAAAATGGTACATTAGGCCTATTGCACTTATCGATGTAGTGAGAGGTGAGATGTTCACTAACTGGCACATTTTCACTAATTTCCTCAACTTTTTCAATGAAAAAGTTGTTAAATGAATCAGCGTTGTTATCATCATGTGAAGCAGCTTGCTAGGCTGAATGATAAAAAACTACTGTTAACTGCTTACCATGGACTTATACTATCTCATATTAGGTATGCTATTTTAGTAATTCATCTCAACAAAATATGGACAGAGTGTTTAAGATTCAAAAGAAGGCACTCAGATGTATAGAGAAAGTGAATAGGTTAGACTCTTGTAGGCCTTTATTTAAAAAGCTTGGTCTATTAACTGTGCCATCTTTGTATGTATATGAAGTTGTAATGCATGTGAAAACGAGTGGTGTGATCCAAAATTCAGATGTTCATGAGTATAATACGCGAAACACAGCAGATTATCATATAATGGGTCACAATAGTAGGTTATTTGAACAAAAACCAGATTATATTGGTAAGAAATTTCATAACAAGCTACCTCAAATCTTGAAAAGTAATGATGATTTGAAGATTTTCAAAAAACAAATGAAAAAATATTTAGTTGATAGAGCTTTTTATAGTGTACAAGAATTCCTTTCAAACCTAAACTAGGTTGAACTACTTAGTGTTAGAATTATTATGTAATAACATGTCTTGTCTTATACTCTCCATGACTGGAGTCTTTAGGACGTAATCTCAAAAAAAAAAATCAATAGCTTCATTGTTGACATTTGTAAGAATTTTAACTACCTTCCATGCAGCTTGAGTTTTATTTTTTGAGTGTTCTATTTTGTTGTTGAAATAATTCATTTTTGCATTCTTAATAGCAATTCTATACTCTTTCTTACAGCTTTTATATTTATCTCTAAACTGATTAGTCTTAAAAAATTCAGTGAGCTATAATATTCATCACAACTATGTTTGAGTTTCATTAAATCAGCAGTATACCATCCATCATCCAGCTTAGGCTTACTAACTTTGAAACCTCTAAGAGGATAAGCAGCATTAACAGCTGACATATACAAATCAAAAAACTTCTTAAACTTATCATTAGCATCATTAAGCAAATACACCACACTCCAGTGTATGATACTAATATTAGCCTGACAAATAAATAAGTGTTCTGATCATTAACTAACCTAACTAGCTTTTTGTTTACACTAGAAAAACTTTGAGAGTCATTTTTCACATTTATTATAGATTTAAATAGTAGGGCATGATGATCTGACAGTAGATGTGTATTGATAGCTTGGGTCACATGTCTGCTATCATGAATATCAGTCACAACATTATCAATACATTGGCCATCATTCAGTGTGCCTGGTCTAGTGATTTCATTTGTAGAAATATGGATACCAAAACATTCAAACAAATTGCAAAGATCTCTATTAAAATTATCATTCACATTAAAGTTGACATTGAAATCAGCACATAATATTAAATTATAGTTACATTTATAAATGGCACATAATATATCATTAAGACAGGATAGAGAGTTGTTAAAAAACTAATATCATTATTATAGGGTCTGTACAATGACAAAACAATTATTTTCTCATTTGGAAGTTCAATTGCAGCAGCTTCACAAACTATTTCTATAGAAAGTTCCTTTACTATGCTTAATTCTTTGAATTCCAATCCATTAATTAGAAAAATTGCTGCTCCACCATGAATGGAATTTTTTCTTCCATAGAAGGACCCAAGTTCATAGCCAGGTATTGTAAGATAGCTACAGTCATCGTTTGTTAACCAGTGTTCACAAACAGTAATAATTATCTTAGCATTATAGTTATAACATAAGAGGGAAATATATTTTAATTTGTTTGATATAGCCTATCCTGGACATTCAAAAATGTAGTGTTTAGAAAAGCTTCATTAGCTGTTTATCATTAGTCCCAGGCCCAGGATTGATATCGTTTGCATATCAATTCCTAACTTTCAACCTATTAACAGAGTTATTTATATTAAATTACATGGCTGAAGAGGAATGATTTTAGGACTAACTTGACTTTTATGATCTAAATATTTATTTACACAATTGAGAATTTCATTGCCAATGAGCTTCTTACCAATTATTCTATTCAGGTATATATTTACAGTATATATCCTAATAGAATAAGATTCTTGTGCAGATTTAGTTGAGCTTGTAAGTAGTGATAGAAATGAAGGAATTACATTTACGATTTAATTTTTTGTTACATTTATTTATTTCGAATCACTCAATTACATAGGTACACTCTGTGAGTAGTGATGCGGTTTACTTTTAATTTCTACTTTTGATGTGTCTTATTCTTGATTTCGTTTAAAAATGTTGATAACCTTAAAGCATTACTAAATCTCATAAGGAAATAATTGAACAAGAAGCAAGCTGAATAGTACAAGTAATTATAATAATTCAAGTACAAGTTATAATTCTATAACTGACTTACCTTTAAAGCAATTCAAAATTTGATCACTGCTTGAATAATCTTTTTGGACATTTTGACACAATCACAACATCACAAAACACAAATATCACTTTCACTCTGCAGACAACAATCAGCTGACAGACGAGGACAAGAGAAGAATTATTATTCCATTCACAACAGAAAAGGCGCAAACTTCAATACATAACCTCAAATCGAGTTCAGTCTGAATAAATGGCGCGAAAGCTCAGACCCACGGGAGTCAACTATTATACTCCATTACACAAACGCCATCACATGATAGGTCTGTGGAGCAACTAAAGATGCTTGGACCAACTTACTCGAACAGACCAACATGAGTTGTACAAATTTATGCAAACGACCCACTTTGTGTTAAGGAATGAACCTATATATATATATATATAGTACTTATCCTATAGTATTGAGGAATTAAAATGAATCGCACATCATAAGCAATTTGATACATATATTAACAAATATTGCAAAAATAGATCAGGGCAAAAAATATAAAGAGCGATAAAAAATATTTAATATAAAAAAGAACAATAATCGAAATCAATAAAATATCACAGGCTAAATACTATTCTCTAAATTCTACAGCACGAAACGTTACCATGTGCTTTTTATTTCTATAATCATATGCATCCATTTGCATTGTCACAAAGTGAATTTTTGTTCGGACGTAGAGCCGTCGACTAATGTATAATTTAGCGAATTTATTCTGTTTTAGAATAGGAATAGGATTGACTGCCGGATATATTTTGTTAGATTTGTAGTTGTGTATATGCATTATCACCATCGCCGTCAACCCCTTTAAATCATCAGCAGCGGATTCATCTAACCAGAAATTTCCAGATCTTGTTTACCACTCTGAGCGTTCTCGTATTTAGTATTGCAGCAGCAGCAGCAGCCATATCATCAAAACAATAAGCGGCTACCGAGTCGAGTCGGTATCATTCTTCTTGTAATTTCTGGTGAGAAATATTGTCTACCGGCCTGATTTAGTGTAGCAATTAGTATCATTGTCATCATTAGCTGCACCCTTAGCATCAGCACTAGTGGATTCAAACCCTGTCACATGACCAGTGGCGTGATCATCTTTTCAGACTCTCATTGGACGGGAATCTCTTTTCCCCCGGCCACCTAATTTTCAGTGTCCCGGTGCTGCTCCAAGGAGACCTGGGAGAGAAGCAGTTGTTCAGTGAATGGGTTTGTGTACGGCTGCATTCCAAGCGGCACTCCTAATAGTGGTGTACTAGTGGGTTAATATTCTATTCTGTATTTTAGTGAATGGAATATTGTATGTTGAATTGCCGACTGTATTTGAAGGTGGATTTTCCTGGGGGATTCTCTGTCCTTGTAGGTTTCATTTAGGGCAGTTGTTCGGTGAACGGGTTTGTGTATGGCTGCGTTCCGAGTGGCGCTCCCAATAGTGGTGTACTAGAGGGTTAATATTCTATTCTGTATTTCAGTGAATGGAATATTGTTTGTCGAATTGCCAACTGTTTGAAGATAGAACTTCCTGGGGGATTTTCTTTCTTGTCGGTTATTTTTCCTAAATTCGTATCACTGGGCGTGAACGAGTTATCCTTGGTTTTGAAACCTGTAAGGGATCTCAAGTTTGTGTTACAAATAGTTGAGTGGAAAATATAGCTAGGCTCTCATAGCGGATTATTTTTGAGTACTTAATTTATAAGCCTCGACTCTGTCGCTTCACGATGTTTTTAATTATAATACGGGAAGTGGGAATCGGTTCGCTATTCTCCGTATCAGTATCCACGTCGATTCAGGTAATTGTATGTCATGAATAAATAAATAAATAAATATAATTTTATTGCTGCTCAACATTACAATAGTTATGGACAACGTCAGAAATTATTGTTTAGGAAACATAGTCAACCTATATTATAACATGGAGGGTTAATGTAAGAAACACCAGTCAAAATAAAATACATGTAAAATATTACATACAAGAAATAACATGAATACTAGAAATAATAGTATAAAATAGTTCATCTTAATCAAAGAATAATTTGTTGAAATTCGAAAAACTCTTTCAAACTATAAAAAGGTTTTCTAATTAACCAGCTATGTAGCCTATTTCTGAATAATTGAAATGGAGCTTCTATCCACTCATGTGGTAATTTATTAAACATTCTCATTCCAACAACTTCATAGCTATCCAGAGATTTCGTCAGCCTACAGAAAGGTATTTCTATATTCCCTTTACTCCTAGTGTTGTGGGAATGTATATTTCTCCTTAGCAGATTATTAGGCAAGTTATTTTTCGTATATAGGAGACAAGTAAAAATATACAGGTTTATTACTGTCAGTATACCTATTTGAGCGAATAACGGTTTACAATGAGCCAATCTTTCAGAATTTGTGATTATTCTTATAACTTTTTTTTGAATTATCAATATATCTTGAACATGTGGACTATTCCCCCAGAGTAAAAGCCCATACGCGATTATACTCTGGAAAAAAGCAAAGTATGCTGATCTGACATAAGACGAGGGGACACAGCCTATCAAATTTCTCAGCAAGTATACCACTCTGGATAATTTGGAAGTAATATATTTAATGTGAGGCTCCCATGAAAGTTTGCTGTCAACAAAAACACCTAGAAATTTGACATTACCCAAACGGCTCTCCATAGGTAAACTCTTCAAGCTAAAAATATTTTCTTTAGTTTTATCCTCATTGAGTGAAAAACCATTGGCTCTGAACCACTTTGAAGCCTCAGACAAACTGTTCTTAGCTTCATTCTGGAGGATTTCGAAATTTGAGCTTACATTAATAAAAGTTGTATCATCCGCATAAATTATAGTATCAGCATTGCTTGTACAGGACTGGTAGTCTGTATATTTTTCCTTCTCTGTAGTAAGGTGGCCTTTAGTTTAAAGAGTAATTTTTCTCCATTGAATTTTTATTCTTGTAGGGAAATCCCTGTCCTTTTTAAGAATGGTTTTTCTCAATTAATTTTTATTCTTGTGGGAAAATCCCTGTTCCTTTTGAGAATAGTTTTCTCGATTAATTTTTGTCCCTGCAGAGAAATTAATATCATTCATAGTAAGTTTTCCTTGCTTGGTTTTCATACTATAGAGTGGCCCAGTATTTTAACTTTTCTTAGCAGTTTCTGACTTGCTGTGATTCCTAGTAGGAAAATTCCAATCATTTCCTAGAGTACTCAGGTACAGCTTGAGTTTGTCCTTGTCGAAGTTGGTAGACTGCGACGTCCTTTCTCTTTCTTTCTCTCAACTTTCCCTTCACTAAAGTCCTTCTAGCTCTCAGGTACAGCTTGAGGACTTCCTCGCCGAAGTTTTTAGACTGCGGCATCCTTTCTCTTCTTTTCTCTTAATTCTTCCTGTGTTAAAATCCTTCCTGATCTCAGTTTCAGATTCGAGATCGTCCTAGTTGCGGGTTTTCAGAACCGCGAATCCTTTCTAAAATTCTTAGAAACCTGTCTTCTTCAATAGCAAATATTATTTGCTGGTTTTCCCTGTGGAAAATTCACGAATTTTCCCGTGATCTCAGTTGCAAATTAGAGATCGATCTTGTGGTAGTCCTTAGACTGGCAATTACTTGGAAAAGTCTATTGAAATCTTTTTCTGAATTAGGAGTCTCTGACTCGATATTTTCCTTATGGAAAATCCTGGAAAAATCCTTCCCTATTCTGACAACGACAGACTGTTGTCTTTCCGATATTATTCTACAGACTGTGTCTGTGAAAAATCTTTTCTATCCTCTCATAATAGTCGACATACTAACTATTAATTTAAAAGTGTTTCGGACAATTGAGAGTGATTCCCACACCCTTAAGGGCAGTCACAGATTGGCCCTTAATAACCGGTGCGCAGTCATCAGATTAGTGCGGAAATCCTGTTTAGCAGTTTCAGGATTGCTGAAAATCCTTTCGCAGCTGCAGGCTCGCGATTCAGAAATCCCACACCTCAAACCTTATTCTCTAAATTTTAATTACCACATAATTGAAATTGATATACTGTATTTAGCTAGCAGGTCCAGCCTGCTGAGAGCTAGAGCGCAATTCTCAGATTGCAGATTATTGAGCAGATATTTATTTGCTGTAGAGTATGATAATCTTATTATTGATTCTCTGTTCCCTATACCCTATACCGTATACCTCATACCCTGCACCCTATTCTCTATAGCTTACACCCTATACCGTGCTCTATTTGACGATATCTTAAATATCACTAACAACTCCATAGTTCCGCCATACCATTACTCCATAGCCCTCACCTTAAACCCCATAGAAAAACCATATCCCAGGCTTGCAGGTACAGCTTGCTCGCCGTCAATTCGCAGTTGGTTCAGATTGTGTACTACCCTTATAAATAGAATTATTGGTAGGGATCTGATAGTCAGATCCGTCTCCTTGTGTAGGCCACGTAGTAAACACTCTTCCCCTGAAAGTAAAAATATCGTGAAAGAAGCAGAGGGTAAAGAATCAGGATAGAGGGAGAAGTGTAGGTCTGGTATCTCCACCAGTCAGTACAGTCACCGACCCCGACCCATACTTGACTGTAGCTAGTCCGTGTTGTAGCAATACTTCGCAAATATTAGGAAACCTAGAGGGTGGAATAGGACATCCTAATAGCATGTAGCTGCGATATCAGCATGCTAATACTTGTCGACTTGGACAATTCCATTAAAATAGATTTCTTAAAAATCAGCTTGATAAATTGACAACCAATAATCTGAATATATATATTAAATTCTATGGTATCTAATAGATTTCTTTGTAATGAATATATATTTTATCTCAGGGTGCAAGATTCGGCACCTGACGGAATAAATAGAGCAATTCATCTAGTGAATCAGAGCTACAACAAACTATTGCAAATTATATTGCAGAAATTAAAGATCATATGAATATGTATTACCAGCCTAGATTTTATACTTCTTTGATTTATAGAACTTCTGATATATGGATTTATTCGTTATTTTTCTAATAAAATACCTTTAATATTACATTTACTTGCACAAGTATTTTTTACTAAATTCTTAATTTATGAGAAAACCCTTTCGACGAGCTAGCTTTGATTCTTATGTAATTTCGAAGCACTGAGGGTGCCCTATCACTATTTCAATATTTCTCACTCACGTGTCGAAATTTTCTTATGAGCTGCTGATGTCGATCCAACTCCTGGTGGTCCTGGACTATTGTAGCTGGAGTCGTCTCTTCCAAGGGGTTACAAAAATTATTTAAAAATGAAAATGACTTTTGCTTTATAAGAGCATCACAAAGTCTTATAAGAAATTTAGTAATTCGATTTAACTTTAAGTTATTACAAGATATAGCAAGGTATTACGCTCTATAATTTTTAGGGACCTCTCATGGTGGCATTTGGCAGGTGAGTCTCGTTCTCCCTTCTCAATTTTACAATTCTCATTTCCGATTTCTAAATTTACATAAAATTTGAATATCCTAGTCCTCCGCCATTCAAGGCTCAAATAGACCGTGCTAAAATATTAAATTACTACTTATGTTGTATGTTTAATGATTTCTTTGCCTTCGGACCATATCCAAAACATAGATTATACAACTATTTTATACAAATTCTATTTATTTGTAGAAATATATACAAATATTTTTGAATCGGCTCACTATTGCCGCCTATCAATTGCCATTATGTGATTGGTGCATGCAAATTGTTACAGTATTCATGTGCCTGGTAACCTCCTATTTCCTGGATACATTTAATTATTTTTATTGGGTTTTTCAAATATGCTCTCTACATGCTAGTTAATTTTTTATATGTTATTATTTGTTTCATGCATCATAATAATTTGTCACGTGAGACCTTCAGTTCCTCAAATTGCATACTGTTTTGCCACAATAAATTCCTGCCAAGGTGTTTGGTCCAATTCTATGTTGTATGGCTCGGTCGATCGTTAGGTTGCCGATCACTAAATGTTTATGCCTAACCTCAATTTTCAATGTTTTATATAATATTATATATAAGCAAAAAATTATTTCAATTCCTCTTAGGCTGTTGTACAGTTTAGCCAGGATGATCTGATATTATCTAATCTTTATGTTATCTCTTTGGCGATATTAGCCAGTTACTTCACTTAGACCTATAAATATTTCAGCTAGGGATTCTTATTAATCAAACCAAATTAAATATGTCACAACATATAAGTGAAGTGTTGATTCATTATTCAGTATATGCATTGTTGCATAACCAGTCACCATCTTCTTATACATGTTCAAACATGTATGTGAAACGTTGCTAACAGACTTTTTACTGTTCAATACAAAAAAGTATAAATATAAGTTCAGATCAGGAAAATCTTCCTTCCTTAGTGATTCTTCAAGAAGGAAGCAACTACTATATAAAAGTGTAACATCATCATCATCATCATCTTCATCATCACTATAACATCTTTAGCAGGACTGTAGCAGTAATCAACTCTATCATTAATTGAAAAGTAAGTAAATAATCTAAAAATTGAATTTTAACTCACTTTATTTCAAATTAAGAAATTTTGATACATTATTTTTGTATAAAAACAGATATGTCATATCAACATAGACATTAAGCCAAATCGAGAAATTTTTATAGAATTGTTCATATATGACTACTTTCTCTCTGTTAATAAATTCAATTTTACTCAAACATATGAAAACAAATAATGTGTCATATCAAAACAAATATTAAGCTGAATCAAGAAATTTAGTTAACATATCCTTTCAAGAGTTCAGGAGTAGTCTATTAAGGTAAGGTCGGTAACCATTACTGATATCTCCTTCCCTTTTATTAATCTGTTTACTAGTCGATGTTTGGCTTTTAGTTTTAATTTAGATTTATTGAACGAATCTGAGTTTTTTTTTTATTTAACTAGCTTGAATATCTTCGTGGGAGGAATATGCTTATTTCTTCATTTTTTGATTCATTAAATGTAATATGTAACTATCCCCATCACTATGTCTCTACAAATCTTGCCTTGATTATCGAGTATTCAAATGTGGTACTTAGAGTTTGTGCAGATATACAGCGTTTGTTCACATATGATTGTGCACAATTAAATAATGATGATGATGATGATGATGATGATGATGATGAGCATGTGAATTATTCATACACTGAAAGAAACAGTGGACATCTACCATGTTCTTATTCTTTTGTAGTTTTAAACTATGATGGTGAAATCTATAAAGGTCCATTTTTATATAGAGCTACTTATGTTGGTGAACCAATTATTGAGAGATTTATCAATGAAATCATAGAAATAGGTGAAGAATTGTATAAGGATCTAATTATTAGATTATCAATGGAAGATATGAGTCTAGAAGAACAAAACAGGCTTCAGCAAATAAAAAATTGTGTAATTTGTGATGTTGAGTTCTGTGAGACAGATGTGAAACATCTACATCACGACCATTTTACATCAAAAATTTATTGTTATGCACATGAAACTTGTAATTTACTATGTCGTATTCCGAAATATATTCCATGCTATTTCCATAATATGAAAAATTATGACTGTCATTATATAATAAAAGCATTATCTAAAAATACGAACAAAATAAAGTGTGTTGCTCAATCATCTGAAAAATTTCCATCTATAAAGGTAGGTCACATCAAGTTTTTAGATTCATTTAATTTTTTGAGTGCATCATTAGATAATCTTGTGAAAAATCTAGCATCAATTGATACAAACTATGAAGTTAGGTTTAAACAAATGTGTACTGTATTCAGTGAAAAAGATCAGCAGGAATGTTTTTTAAAAAAAGGGTGCTATCCTTATGAATACATTGACTGTGTAGGAAAATTTGCAGAGACTTCACTCCCATCCAAAGATAAATTTTATAATAGTTTAACTAGGAAACATGTAGATGAAACAGATTATGAACATGCAACTAGAGTATGGCAAGTATTCTCTATGAAAAATCTAGGCGAGTTCCATGATACCTATTTGATAAGTGATGTCTTATTACTCTGTGATGTTTTTGAAAATGCAAGAGAGATTTTTTATGAACATTATGATCTTGATATTTGTCATTTTTTGAGTCTTGCACATTATTCATGGTTTGCAGCACAGAAAAAAACAAAAGTCGAATTAGGATTACTCACTGATCAGCATTTATTTTTTGAGGATAACATAAGGGGTGGGTTACCACTCATTGTGGAAAGATTTGCACTCGCTAATAACAAGTATATGTCACATCTTTATAATGGAAATTACCCTCTAATTACCTTCTGTACATAGACGCCAATAACCTGTATGGCTGGGCGATGTGTCAGAACCTTCCTTTTAATGATTTTAATTTTTTAAGTGATGAGGGAATTGAAAATTTTGATGTTAGAACAATATCTGATGATTCAGAATATGGGTATGCTATACAGTGTGATTTATCATATCCAGAACATCTACACAATGCTCATGACTCTTATCCATTAGCCCCAGTTAGAGATGAAGCTCCAATCAATTTATTTCCACGTTATCAGCAGAAAACAAAAGATTTTGAGATAAGCTATAAGCTTGGAGAAAATGTGGAACGCGGAGCTTTGTATCCAGTAGATAAGATAGGAGCTTCCTTTCCCGTATGTAGCAGTGTTGATGTGGGAGCTTCCTTTCTAGTAGATAATAGTGAAACCATTCTGAGAGAAAGTACAGAATTGAACCAGACTGAACCCGAAGTAACACGCAGAAATTATAAGCTTTTAGCTCATTTTTATGATCGTAAGAATTATGTTTTACATTATCTTAACTTGAAATTATACTTAGAACTTGGTATAAAACAGTCAAAAATCAGTTTAAGTCCTTTCGATGATAAAAGATTTATTATACCTTCAAATTTCATTAAAAGTAAATCTTGAGGTCATAAAGATATCAAGAAATTGTTGGATCAGTATGAATCGGATGGTTCAAGTATTGAGGTAGGTCCGGATACAGACAATTTGGACTAGTCTACTTTCAAAACAAGGAAAACCAGTTAGTTACGTAACCTTGCTAGAAGGAAGTACATGTACCGGTATTGAAGTAAGAAGTGAGTTCGAAAACATTAAAGATAAAGAGAACCTGATTTAGCACAGTTGACCTTAACTGAAATAAACATACTTGTAACCTTGTTAAAAAATATAATCTAGTATACAGTGTAAGTCAGCATATATTCAGCTTTGAAATTAGGTTATAATGAGCTCGCATATACGTAGTAAATTAGCTGAAGAATTACATGGACTTGCACGTCAGAACTTTCAGAGAAGAAGTTATGAAATAAAGAGTATTAATGATCTTATTCAGGCAGATATTGTAGAAATGATTCCTTTGCATAAATTTAATGATAATTATAAATATTTTCTTTCTGCTGTGAACACATTTACTAAATTCGCTTATGCAATAAAATTAAAAACGAAGAGTGCTGAAGAGGTTAGTAGAGCATTGGAATTAATTTTTAAAAATAATCCTAAATAAAAAAATTTTCAAACAGATATGAGGAAGGAGTTTTTTAATGCAAAGGTTTCTGAACTTACAAAAACAAATAAAATTTATCACTATCATGTTCATTCACATATAAAAGCTGCATTAGTAGAATGTTTAAATAGAACTATTAAGTCTAAATTATACAAAAACATTACTATAACTGGATCATTAGGATGGATTGACTCAATAGATAAGATTGTTAAAGATTATAATAATACAGTACATTCTGTCATAAAGTTAAAGCCTTCTCAGGTAAGAAAGAAACATGAACGTCGAATTCTTAATGAGTTGAATAAACGTGAATTGAAAGCTTTAAAGGGTAAAAATATAATCAAACCTCGCTTCAAAATTAATGATATAGTGAGAATTAGTAAACAAAGAGCTATATTTGATAAATCTTATACAATTAATTGGAGTCCAGAGCTTTATAAAGTTATATCAGTTTATGCAAGCATTCCACCTACTTAAGAATTAGAAGATTTAAATAATGAAAAACTCTTAGGTGAATTTTATGAACAAGAATTAAAGAAATCTGAGTCAACTTTAGATGAAATGCAAGTTTATCTTGTGGAGAAAATATTGAAGAAAGTTGGTAAACATTATCTTGTAAAGTGGCTCGGTTTTAGTGAACCATCTTGGATAGATAAGAGTCAATTACTTACTAAGTAAAATATTTCACAATTGACTATATATGCTGATCAACATGACTTTCAGTTTAATATTTTTTAAGATGTGACCTGTCAAACGGTAATATTTGATGAATATATAAGCTCAGTATTTATTATAAATAAATAATAAATAATAAATGATAAATAATAAATGTTTATTTCCCAAAAAACTAAAACTACAACATCAATTACAAAAATATTAAATAAATTACAATATTACATACAATAGTTAGTTACAAGAGGTTCTTATAATGTGTTCTCTACTTGTTTAGTTTTTCTGTGTGGAAATTGACCTACTCCACTATGGCGTACCATGTTCTAGAGTAGGTTTTGTTAGTTTTTTGTGTGTATTATCAATTAGTTAGTGTTTAGTAAGTCATTAGGTTGTTAGTTGTTATTTGATATAATGTTTTCTATGTTCTGTCTTCCTTTGCTCATTAACCAATTGTGTACTATTGCTTTGAACTTTCTAGGAAGATTAATCTGTTTTAAGTTTGCAGGAAGTAGATTATATAATTTTGGTGCTAAATGATTGAAATGTCTCTGGTATAGTGCCTTCCTTGCAACACTGGTGATGAGAAGATTCCTGTATCTGGTGTTGTGGTTGTGGTTTCTAGTTTGAAATGTTGTTGGGTTCTTGTGTAATCTGCATAGTATCTCCTTGGAATAAAGCTGTCTTGCATCCATCACGTCAAACTCATTGAATAGCTGGTCTGATGAATAGCGTGGAGGCTTCTGGTTGATGACCCTCATGATCAGCTTCTGCACCCTGAGGAGCGGTTCAATGTGCAAGAAGCTTGCACCTCCCCATCCCACAATCCCATACAGCATGAGGGACTGCGCTAGAGAGAAGTAGACAACCCTTAGACATCCCTTGTCGACCAGTGTCCTCAGAATCCTGAATCTGTAGATGGTCTTCCTCAGTCTCCCGCATAATTCATTGAGATGATGATCCCAGCGCAGAAAAGAGTCCATAGTAACTCCCAGGTATTTCTGTGTCTGTTTCCTGTGAACTGTGTATGAAGTGTTATTCCATTGATTCTTGATTACTATCTCATCTCCTGTTGGCTGTCCATGTTGAGTCACCGAAAAGGTCAGAAAGAAGGTTTTCTCATGGTTCAATGTTAGCAGATTTTCAGCCAACCAGTGAGACACCCTCTGAAGTCCAGTCTCGGCTTCTCTCCAGGTCATCTCCCAGGTCGGTTCAGAGAACAGTATAACAGTATCATCTGCAAAGGTGGTGATTGATCCATTTATTACCATGTTGCATAATCGATTTATGTAGAGAAGGTAAAGAATTGGTCCTAGTACTGTTCCTTGTGGCACTCCAAACTTTACAGTCAGCTTGTTGCTTATACATCCATTGACTCTGACACATTGTGTTCGGTTTGATAGGTAGCTCTTGAAAAGATTCCATGCGACTCCTCTTATTCCATAGTTATCAAGCCTTGAAAGAAGAATGTCATGTGACACCGTATCAAAAGCCTTCTTTAAATCTAAGAATACTGCTAATGGTTTCTCTTCAATGTTTATTTTATTGGCAATCTGAGTGGTCACATAGTGGATAGCATCATTTGTACTGCGACTAGATCTAAAACCATATTGGTTTGGCGATAGAAGATTATTTTTTTCAAGAAAGCTGATCAGTCTTGTTTTGATACACTTTTCAAAAGTTTTTGATAATGTACTGAGTAATGATATGGGTCTGTAGCAATTCATATCTTTCTTATCTCCTGTTTTGAAGATTGGACAAATGACAGCTTCCTTAAGACACTGTAGAAAAACACCTTCCTCAAAAATTCTGTTTTCAATATGTGTTAAAGGCTTGGCAAGTATAGTATTATTCTGTTTGAAAAAATCTGGTTTTAAATTATCGAGTCCAGGTGCACTATTAGCTTCAAGACTATTAATGATTTTTATCATTTCGTCCTCACTGACAGGTGTAAAGAATAATGACCGGCAGACTATCTGATCAGCTGCCGCATGCTCATCTGCGCCATTACAATCGCTATTTAGAATGTCCTGGGCCAGTTTTGATCCAATACTAATAAAAAATTCATTGAAAGAATTTGCCATATCTTTATCATCATCTCCCAATTTCAATTCTCTCCCTCCCAAGTTGATTTGGTGGATTTGTGTTCTTGGCCGTTGCACTTCGGTTATTTCTCTTATTACTTCCCATGTTTGCTTAGAGTTGCTGGAAGTTTCAAATCGCCTTGAAAAGTATTGTTTCTTTGCATTTTCTATTACAGTTGTTAGTAGATTTCTGTACCTTCTATAATACTCTCTAAGCTGTAGATTCGCTGTATTATTCTTGCTTTGCCTGTGTAATTTATCTCTCTTCCTTATTGATGTAATTAATCCATTTGTAATCCAAGGCTTAATTTTTCTTTTTGTGTGCGATACTCTATTAATAACTTTACATTCTTCTGTGTATTTCTCCAGTATTTCTATCATTTCCTTCAAAGCACTATCAGCGCATTCCTGCAGGTACACGGAATTCCAGGTCTCATTCGTTAGTGCTAATGAAAGTTTATTATAATCAATACTTTCATAGTAGTGTTTTCTTCTGTTGTGATTGTGTTCCACCGCATCATATTTGATTCCCAGAATAGTTATAAAATGATCTGTGATAGAATTTGGGAAAACTATTGGTATTATATCTTTTTTAAAGTTTATCAGAATATGATCTATACATGAAGCACTATTATTTCCAATACGAGTTGCCTTCTTTATACAATGTAGGAATCCATATTCACTGAGTAGATTATCATAGTCTTCCAGTTGCCTGTGCTGATTTGGTTCTTTTGTGTTGATGTTCAAATCTCCTAGAACGATATGAAAATGCTTTCCATTATCATCCAAAATCTGCCTCAGATCAATGAGAAATTCTGTTAAGTCCAAGTGTGATGGAGATCTATATAACGCTGTTATAACAAAAGTATCTTTCCCAATTTTTAAATGCATATTCAAACAGCTGGCTTGCCTAACTGCAATATCTTTTATTTCGACAAAGTAGTCGGATTTGACATAGATTATTACTCCATCATTCTGTAGAATATTGTTTTCTGTTTTGTGGCAGGTATAATTATTAATTGATTTCAAGGAAACACCACCAGCAATCCAGCATTCCGTTAAGACTATCACGTCGAAATCTACGTTCAGGTCTTCCAGTTGAATAAGAAATTCTTCAAAATTTTTATTGTAGCTTCTGATGTTGAAATTGATGATTTTCAAGTTGAAAGGTTGGATTGTATTGTTGACATCTTGTGAATTTGGAATCGAAAAGTCTTCAATGTCTAATAAATCCAAATCCTCCATCAAATCAGCCATTTTTGTTTTTGTGTTTATAATTATTTGTGTGCCAATTGTAGATATCCTTGTCCTCAACTGATTGTATTTTTTGAGTTAATGACAACATGAGATCTTGCTCTCCAATTGTTAAATATCTGAATGAGTTGGTATGCCTACTAAGTGCTACTATTATGTGCTGAATGCTATTGTAAATCTTGAGTGGTTTAGTATTTTTCCTCACTAGGATAACATCTTTAAACGTTAGACCCTGAGCTTCATGTATAGTTAGTATTGTTAATGAGCCAGCGGGAGCCTTGTTTTTAACAGCTTCCAGTACCATTTGTTTTTCTGATTGCGTGAATGTGAGGATTAAAGTTTGTGGTTGTAGGTTGTGAGGTTCTCCGTTAGTTATTGTTGGTTTAATTGATCGAATAATGTTATTTGTAGTGCAGATATCATTGTAGTAGTTAGACAACAGACAGCACACATCCATTGGACACCTGTTGGTGACTGATTGGTAAGAATCTGGATCCGCGAAAACAGAAATATTTTTCCAGACTGCTGGTAAACCACTTTTCTCGATGTAAGATATTTGTTTTGAGTCTCCAACCAGTACTATCTCGTCTGCGCCTGTCAGCTCAGAGACGAATCCCACGAAGCCGGCGTGCATAAGGACAGCTTCATCGATGAATACGCGCTTATATTTTTTGTGGCAGCCATTAATTAGAAACGACGTCATGGTTCTGTAATTTGAATTGATGATTGAGTTGAATTCATTTCCGTGTTTCTCCTGTATAGTTGATCTTATTCCTTTGATTGCGGCTCTTGTTTGAGTTAGTATGAGGTCTTCCATTGGTCGATGTTTATCAACAATTAGATGTGTTTTTCCGCTCCCTGGAACTCCATCAATCCATCTGATTCTTGGTATCTTGCATCGAGATATATCAATTTTCGAAACAGCATCCAACAGTTCCTCATTAAGCATCACTTGAGTGTCTCGACTAACCATAATATATTTTTCATTGGTTCTAAATCTGCGAGAACTGTTGTCAAATGATACGTAAGCTCCGCCTCCCTCCATACTCAATCCCATTCTATATTTTGAAGTAGTTGGTAGAAGGAACATTTTTAATTCATTATCATAAACATTCATACTCCTCAATTCAATTTCTCTGAAGACCGACGATGAAGCATGAAGATTTTTGGTTTGAAGTGTTAAAAGAGCTTCTTTGAAAATATCTGCGTTTATTTTATCATATTGCTGTAAAAGATTTTTCAATTCAATCATGCAATTTAGAAAGTTATGGTGCTTGCTATCTTCTGGTAGATAACCTCTTGGGCATACTTTTCCTTCTGGCTGATATGGTTCTGGAATATTGAGAAAATTCATGCTGTTAGAGCCCCTATGATGAAATATATATTTTAAATGATTAGTTGATAAGATAAAGATATTATAAAGAGACATTTTAATGAATTATGTAAATATGATTCTGTTTCTTTAGAGAAAATGCTGAGAATACAGAGTTATCGATGTAAACTAACTGAGCTATTGGAGATGCATCAAGAGTTATTGAACCAATTAGCAGAAAAAGGATGGACAAGTCTACAATATCTAACATTTGTGAGAGACTATGAAAAATTAGGAGTTTGGCATAGTGATGAATATAATCATATTTTAGTTTGTGATTTATATGGTACAACATATAATACTCACATAGATAAGGATTTACCGGACTCATGGAGATGTGATTGCTCAAAACTGCAAGAATCTATTGACAGAATTGGAAAAATTATAACAGAAAAGAATAAACATTTAACAAAAGAACAATTAAATAAGCTTATCTGGAATTTTTTTATGAATGTGCATATGAGAGTGGGCTAGAACAGGATTGACAGTATATGTTTAATTTTCAGATTGCTGATGGAATCATTCAATATTAACCATTTTTCAAATAAAATTGATAAAAAATATAGGTGTTGTTACTTTGAACTCGTTGACAAAACAGTATTTGAATTGAATAAATTTGGGAAAGTAGGACTAAACTTGAAGAATATTTAACATTTATAAAACCTGGTAAAAGTGAAGAAGAAAAATCAAAACATATAAGTGTATGCTATATTATAAGTAAAAATATAACTGAAAGACATCAAAGATGTGAATTAAATGAAATCCCTGAATTTTGCTACTGTAATTCGTTAGGCTGGTTAAATATTCAAATGTGTTATTTCATTGATGATAGAACAGATGAAAACACTGATAAGATAAGATTCACGTTTGAGACTATGAAAATGTGTGGAGAGTCAGCAATG
This sequence comes from Nilaparvata lugens, assembly GCF_014356525.2. Classification (NCBI taxonomy): domain Eukaryota; kingdom Metazoa; phylum Arthropoda; class Insecta; order Hemiptera; family Delphacidae; genus Nilaparvata; species Nilaparvata lugens. The sequence continues at coordinate 61,214,512 of NC_052518.1, read as the reverse complement.
TTGTATAAACCATAAATTCAACTTTTTTACAGAAATCATGATGAACTCGTCAATTGAGGAGAGAATAAAACTATTAAATACTTTAGCTTTGAATGAGAAAATTGATTGTAATAGTAGTAGTAATACTTGTAGAGGTTTAAGGGATTAATGTATTAGTTGTAAGTTAAAAATAAATAAATGTAAAATGATTATAACTATCAACAAAAGTTTGAAAAATAAAGTTGATATTGCACAAATTTTTGATTATCGTATACCATATTTAATGAATATAAACTATATACTTCAATTATGTGAAGATTTATCAAAAATAAATGCTGTATAATGTTTCTCATTCTATGTTGATTTATTGATTTAAACCAAGCTACTCTAGTTGTAAAGGTATGAGTAAGTTCGAATAATGTATGAAGCTGGTTTAGTCTGATTGAGTATGTACACATATAATCGATTGAACAGTAGTAAGGAAGCCTTCATACTAACAACATGGAAAATTATGGTAGAAGAGAAAGATATTTAAAAAAAAAAATGGATTAGCTATAGTAGATTTTGATGAATTGGTTGTTAATTCTTGTTCCACTGAACAGGAAAATAAAAATGAACATGAAAGTTTATTTCCTAGCAATGTTAGAGCATTAATTGTAGGTCCATCAGGATGTGGAAAATCGAATCTAGTATTGAATTTAATTTTTAATACTGATGGACTTAGCTTCACACATCTATATCTATCCAGTAAAAGTTTGAAACAAGATAAATACATATTTCTAGATGAAGTATTTTCTAAATTAAGCAGAGTTAAGTTTATAAAATCAAGTGATATGATTAATATTCCGCATCCAGCCAAAATAGCGAAAGATAGCCTAGTTATGTTTGATGATCTTCAAACGAGTAACCTACCAATAATAAAAAGCTATTTTTCAATGAGAAGACATAATGGAGTGAATACGCTTTATCTTATTCGAAGTTATGCTTGCATACCAAAGCATTTACTGAGAGATAATGCTAATATTCTGATGATTTTCAAAATGGATCCTTTAAGTCTAAAACTAGTTTATCGTGATTTTGTTAATGTTGATATGGATTATAATAAATTTAAAAGCATGTGTACAGAGGTATGGTCTAAGGGAAGTCATTATTTTGTTTCTATATTTACAGACTGTAAGAAACATAATGGAAATTATAGAGAGAATTTAAATGTTTTTATAACAAATTTTTAACATACGGAAATTATTCTAATTAGGTTAACACTATCATTGATAGGCTTCAGTTAATAACAAACCTTCATAAGGTAATGTTTAAAATGGGTGAAAGAAAACATATACATGTGAAACCAAATAGAAGAACTAAGAGTCAAGGAAGGAGAAATAGAGGTAAGATAAGTCAATCAGTTAATAATGATATAATCAGGAGTAACTTGAATGCTGATAATCGATTGGAAAATCAGTTACAAAGTTTGAGAAATTCAATAATCAAAAAATATAATAATCTGAAAGGATTACAATCAGAGACTGCAGTTAACTTGAAGAAAAAATACGAGCCAATAATATCACTGTTAGAACAGATTAAACAATCTAATTTGGAAATACAGAAACAATTTGAAGAGGATAAGAATCGAGAATATGGAATTAGTGATGATGAGAATATATATGAAATCTCATCAGATGAAGAAGGAGAAGAGGAAGAGTAAGATGAAGATGAAGAGGAAGAAGAAGAAGAAGAAGAAGAAGAAGAAGAAGAAGAAGAGAAGAAGAAGAAGAAGAAGAAGAAGAAGGTGAAAGACATAGTTCAGTTCATATGAAACAAGAGAGATTTGAGCAGGATGAGGGAGAGGAAACGAATAATGAGGGAGACAATAGTAGAATAGTGTACGATGAGACTAGCTTTACTCATAGATTAACACCACTAAGCATCATGTTAGATAAGTATATTAGTGAGTTTCATGATTTGAAACCTAAATCAGTAATGTATGGAATACAATTTCATAAGTATACAAGTTCTTACTATATGGGAAGAAAGATACCATTAATATTCAATAATGATTATTTAGTTATAGGAGAATCAGTACAGATTGAAATTAAATTGAGTCAAGGTTTGCTGGAATTACTATTTAAAAGTAAACCAGATATTAACCTTATTAAAACTAATGATTTCAAGAAATATAAAAGGCTATTATTGTTTACAGATCTTACCTCTAACAGGAATTTAAAACAAGTAAATGGTATGAAATCAAAATTAATTCAAAGACTACTGTTTCCTACGCAACGACAAAGTTCATGATTAAAGAAAGGTAAAGGTCTAACTTTTATTAAGAACATGAATCCAAACCGTACTTATATTTATTGGGATGATGTAAATGAGCTTATTTCAAGGTTAGACTTGTTGATGAGATCTCAACAGACAGGTCATGACAGTCATCAAGTTGAGATTGCTAGTATCATTGAAGAACCACGTGAGTTCGGATATATAATATAAGCAAGATTATAATAATGAGTATTGATAAGTTTGGACAAATGCTTATTAACAGGAATTCTGCTAATCAGTATAGAACTAATATAATAAATACAAGTAATTCTAAAGTAGATCTGCTAGAGAAGGAAATTAAAAATATTCAGTTAAACTTTAAAGCAGCTGTAAGAGATTTGTTTGATAATGATAAATCGAATTTTATATCTAGAAAAGAGTTTAATATTGAAAAAGCAACATTGGTAAGCTTAGAAAATTTAAATATTTAAGTATTTTTCCAGAATTAGTATATGGAAACACAGATTTTCAGGAGAAATTAAATTCAGCATATATAAGTAATAATGAGAAATCGAATTTTATATCTAGAAAAGAGTTTTATATTGAGAGAGCACAACTTGTTAGTATTGGAGATCTAAATATGATGCTACAAGTTGTGAAAGATAGCATGGGTGATATTATTTTTGATAATAATATTTTCATAGAAAAACTCAACACAGAAATAATTAAATTTACTTATTATTTAATCAGTGAGTGTCTTACTGCATCAAAAACATTTGATTGGAAGAGTCTACAAGAGAGGGGGCTACCAGATTATCACATAATAAATGAGTTTTTTAAAATGATTAACATTTCAGAACCTGAGGTGAAATATGATGAGACACTTTTAAATAGACCGCTCCAAACTGGACTTTTGAAAAGATATGATGACTACAATATGACTCTAAATGATAAAAAGACTAGGTCTTGATGTGAGCAAGAAACTGAGAACCTGTTTGAGTTAGCAGCCGAGAGAAGAAGAAGAAAAAAGGTAGATGAGAGAAGAAGAAAAAAGAGTAGGGTAGGTCAGTACAGATGTAAACAAGCTTTCATTCGGCTTCTCGCGCAAAGCTTCAAAACAATATTCCAGAGTATGTCAGCGTGGATGTAAACAGAGTTCCATTCATTGTTAAAACAACATTCCATACATTTTCCTTCTATAGATAAGAAGTAATAATACATACTTTTTGCTATACACTTTTTCTAATGCAAGAAATAAAACCATCAATCTACTTACATTACATAGCCGGTATTCTGCTTGCTAAAAGTAGCAGGGCGGCAGGGGGCGGCCTCATAGGGGGCGGTAGGGGGGCTTGTTTGGAAGGAGGATCTTGCAAGTGATATGTCTACATATTTTTTTTAAATAAGTACTTGAACAAAAATGGAGGTCTTCTAGTGGGAGGTTTAGGCAAGGGGTCTTCTCGCGCGAAGTGTGGGGGATTGATTGGAGGGGGATTCTACAATTGGTACGCCCATAAATTTGTTTTTTTCAAATAAATACTTGAACTAAAATGGCGGTTTTCATATCGGTGGGAGAACTGGTCCAGGCAAGGGGTTATAAAATGGAGTTTTCCTGCGCGGAGCGCAGGGGGATTTGGGCGGGGTTTGGAGCCCCCTTGGGGGCTTAGGCTCCGCCCCCTAATTAAAATACTGCTCTGTGATTGGAGCACAGTATCTGCAAGAATACACTACTCCTTTGCATGATTTATGATCTTATTCAAACCATCCATTCTTTAAGATATTGTTATTAGGATCTCTTCTGAGTCTAGAATGCATTTTGTCCTACGTGATTATTGATCTTATGATGCCTTCAGATATCCAGGGCTTCAGGGGACGAGGTCTGTTAGGTATCTCTTTTACCTTCTTGCATTGATTGATGAGACTGGTCAAACAATCGACAAATTCATTCATAATAGTGTCAATGCTTCCATTCACAGTATAGATTTCTTCCCAATCTTCATTCCTTATGTGTTCCAATAGTGCATGATAGTTGGTTCTAGTTAATGTGTTTATCAATACGTTTCTATTATCCTTATTGATAGGAACCTTCACCAAGTTCAGTACAACTGCGTAGTGGTCAGTTATGGTTGTCCTAAATATAGCTCCTCTAATGGACATTATTTTATAATTTATATGAATTTTTATAAAAAATGTGGTCAATGCAAGAATTTGTTGTGGTTGTTACTCTAATATCACCAATTCCCCCCTTCAATTTCCCAAAAATTGAGGGGGGCATAATTGACCCCCAAAATTGAAATTTCGAAAAATCAATAGTTTCCCCGATGCCTGCTAGTACTCTTACAGACTTTCTGAAGAAAATTAGTATTGTCACATGTGCCAGTTTGGGGAATTTTTCAAATTTTGATTAAAAAAAAACTGATGAAAATTTCATTCCCCCCCGCACCACCTGCAACAAGGTCGAAATTTTATCGTGAGAATCCAGTTATGTTAAGGCGCTGAACAAAAAAGTTCCCTTGCACTTTGCTGAGAAATGTGCGGTTCAAAAGTTGAAAATATTGTGGGGGTCCGGGAGCCCCCCAAAAAATGGAAAATTTCCAGATATCATAATTATTCCTATGGTTTCAACCACTCGTTGAAAGAATCCACCACAACAACCACCCTTGTCAGGAGGTTTTCAGACACACTCCGGCTATAGTATATATATGACTCATGCTTTGTGCATGGCGGGGGCTTTGCCCCCTTAACCCCTAACTTGGGGTGGGTTAGCAGCCTCGGCTCTTCGCGCTCAGGCTGATCTGCAGGCTTCGCCCACCTAATCACCTTTTATGACTCTACCTTGTTGAGTAGCAGCCTCTTTGCGCTCCAACTGGAAGAGTAGAGTTTAGTAGGGTAGAGTAGTAGAAATAGAGGTTAGATGAACATCTGGGTCTAAACATTGTTAATAACCTAGCTACCCAGAATGATGCACATCATAGAAGCATAGATTATGTAGGTCAAGTGGAGTGGGTTATGTGGGGGTTGTTTGTTAGAATAGTTCAAGTATATCTAGGAGGGGTAAGGTGGGGTAGGTGAGATAGCATTTGGTATGTTAGGTAGAGTAGGTTGGAAAGCATAATTTATGTAGAGTGGCTTGGGTGGGGTAGGTCAAGTAGATTAACTGAGAGAGGGTTGAGTGGGTAAGCTAGGTATAGAAGGATGGATTGGGTGGATTGGGTTTGGTGGGATAAGTTGAGTAGGCCAGGTTCAAGTTTTGAAATGGAAATTTCGTGAAATCCATAATTTTCCTAGGAACTCCTAGGGATGAGTGGAATTTGGAATCGTCACATGCCCAAGTTTGGATGAGAATTTTTCATATTTTGACTTAGAAGATTTTTTTTCAAATGAGGGGTCTGCGCCCCCTATTGCAAAAATCTATGGTTCATCTGTGCAAGGTGATGTTTCAGGATCTCCTGAGTCAATTGAGCTGGAATTCAAAACTGTAGAAATTCCCCCCTTTTTTCCAAAAAGTGAGTTTGCCACTTGCACCCCCATGAGTGGTATGACTGAACAGGGGTGAGAAGCAGCCTCCGCGCTTCGGCTGGGAGGCGGGCTTCACCTGCCCAAGTAGGTTGGGTATGGTAGTTTATGTTGGGTGGGTTAGGTAGAGTAGGTTAGGTGGGGTGGGATTTGTGATAAGGGAGAGTTGGTTAGGTAGGATAGTTTAGGTAAGGTGGATTAGGTAGAGTAGATTGATTAGGTTATCTTGGGTAGGGTAGGTTAGGGTGTCAAGATTAGGTTAAATAGTTTAGGTAGGTTATTTCAGGTAGGGTGGCTTAGGTTAGGTAGTTCTATTTTGATAAGGTGGGTTAGGTAGGGTAGATTATGTAGGTTATCTTGGGTAGGGTAGGTTAGGTTGTCAAGATTAGGTAAAATAGTTTAGGTAGGTTATTTCAGGCAGGGTGGCTTAGGTTGAGTAGGTTTGGTAGGGTGGGGTAGGTAGAGTAGTTTAAGTAGGGTGCAATAGTGTAGATTGAAAAGCATAATTTATGTAGGGTGACTTAGGTGGGGTAGGTTAAGTAGATTAACTGATAGTGGGTCGAATAGGTAGGTTATGTATAGAAGGATAGATAGGGTAGCGTTAGTGGGATTAGTTTGGTAGGCCAGGTAGAGTATAGGCTGGGTTCAAGTTTTGAAAAGGAAATTTCGAAAAATCCATAGTTCTCCTGGAGCCTGCTGGGACTCCTAGAGACTTTCCTGTGCTGGGTAGGATAGTAATTAAGTAGTTTGAGTTTAGTGATTGCAGTATTGATCGGTGAACTTAGAAACTGCCTTTGCATCTCTCATATGTCTTCCCATACAGTTTTTATATAATAAATGGCCCCATTTCAATGTGCTGAAAATGATAGTTCCTTATGCCTTTGCTATGAAATTGAACATTGGAAAGTTGAGAAATTTGGGGGACCCTGCGGAACACCAAAAATTGAATCTCTTGTATTTGATATTTTTCATTTTCTCTATCCCTTTAAATTCTTTCTTGACATATTCCAACATCATTCTAACTTCCAGTGTGGTTGTAGATTCTTTTAAATTACCGGAGATCACACAGCACCTATATTGTCCCCCCCTTAGTGCCCCCTGGATTAGATTAATTTCAAGTTTTATTATGCAGCATAGACAGCTAGTTATGTGATCTAAACAATGAAATATGATGTGAAAATTACAGAACCCATGAAATTTTGGCTGCAACATTGTGGGTGTCAAAAATTTCTGGGCCAAAATTGGAAAAAATCAGAAAATTGCCCTTACATCCCTCATATATCAATCCATCCAGTTCTCCTTTATGATAAATAGCCTTATTTCGATGTGCTGAGTGAGATTGTTCCTCTTGACCTTGCTATGAAATCAAGCATTGAAAAGTCGAAAAAATTGAGGGGGTCCTTGTTCCCCCAAGGTAGATTCTGTCAATTTTTTTTTTTGTTTCATCACATTCAATTATTGTCTGACATATTCTAACATCATTATACCATTAAGTGTGACTGCAGATTTTTCAAAATTGTCAAAAATAACACAGCCCCCCTCAAGTGCCCCCTGGAATAAGAATAAGAATAAGAATAAGAATTTTATTTGCCATTAAACATATAAACATCAATGCAATAGGCTTCGTCAAAATATAAATTTGAAATACATATTACAATATAATATATAACATGAAAACTAATTATAGCTCACAGTCTAGCAATACTACTAATATCACAGTCTAGAAATTCTCTTAAGTTATAAAATGGATTCTTTTTCAGCCAATTCTTTACCACTAATTTAAAGCTTTTTTCTTGCAAATTTCTTATTGCTATGGGGATTTTATTAAACATTACATGCCTCTGATACATATGACTCCTATGAGTTCTAGACAATCTTACATAGGGTGTGAGAAGGTCACCGTTTTGTCTGGTATTGTAATTATGGTTATCACTATTTTGAAGATAATTTCCCAAATTGTTTCTCACCTGGATTAGATTGTAGTAAATATACAATGAAGTCACAGTCATTATACCGAATTTAATAAAACTCTCTCTACAGGAATCTCTTTGCTGCAGGTTAGCAATAATTCTGATGACTTTTTTCTGTAGTATTAACACCCTTCCTGCATTGCTGCTGTTCCCCCACAGCATAACTCCATAACTGATGAGTGAGTGGAACAGGCCAAAATAGGTCATCAGTAGTGTTTGAGTACCTACGCAATATTTTAACTTCCTTATAAGATAGACTACTCTTGAAATTTTCCTGCATACAAACTCTACTTGCTCTTTCCATGTTAACTTATTATCTAAATATAAACCTAACAATTTGACTGATCTATTCTCACAAACATTGTTCGCCAATGAAAAATATATATTCTCAGTCTTATCATTATTAATTGCTAATCTATTAGATTCAAACCAGGCCGTAGACAATTGGATACTCTCTATTAACCTTGCTGTAACGTCTTCCTGTCTTTTTTGAGAGCACATCAATGATGTGTCGTCTGCATACAGTATTGGTAGACAATTATTAGATGATACACTACAATGAAAGTCATTCATGAATATTAGAAATAGGAATGGGCCCAATATCGACCCTTGAGGTACTCCTGCTATCACCTTTACAACTTCTGACTTCTTACTGTTTATAATTACAACTTGTCTCCTATTCTGCAGATAAGACATGATTACATTTAGCTCACTGCCCAAGATACCATAGTGGCGTAATTTATTCTCCAGAATAGAGTGTGATATGCAGTCGAATGCTTTTTGTAAATCTATTAGACACACACCTGCAATTAACTTATTCTCAAATGCTTCTAATATCCTATTAACAACAGTCTCAACGGCTGTTATGGTAGAATGTTTCGGTCGGTAACCATATTGATGTTCATAGAGTAAGTCATTGGAATTAAAATAGTCGTACAATTGAACAAACATACAGGCTTCAATAATCTTACCTATTATAGGAACTAAAGCTATTGGTCTGTAACTATTAGGCTGCGTTTTATCACCTTTCTTGTAAACCGGAGTTACCTTACTGAGCTTTAAGCAATCTGGAAATTTTCCACCCATAAGAACTGAATTAATCAGAAATGTAAGAGGTGTCAGTATACCTTCTATGAAACCTTTGACAACGACATTGCTCAGGCCATAAATATCACCTGCTGATGAAGTGCTTAGATTTTTTACAATGTCAAGAACCAGCTTTGGTTCCACTTTTTTCCATTTGAAATTATTATTTTCTAAGTTCAAAGGCATTTTAAATTTATTTAACAAAATTGAATGATTCTCAGAAGGTACGTTACTAGCATTAATAGCACATGATACATTTATAAAATAATTGTTTAAAACATCTGCTGATATAGGTGGCTCTTGCTGTTTATATCCAGAAGTTGCTGACTCAGTTTTTATAATATTCCATGCCGCTTTACACAAATTTTTTGCTCTAGTAATACAGTCATCATTGGTCTTAATTTTAGAGTTTGTAATGGCTTTCCTATAATCTCTTTTAAATTTCAAGAAGTTTTGCCTATCTTCAATGTCATGACTATACTTCCATCTATTATACAAAATAATCAGCCAATTTCTCATATTTGCTATTTGAGGTGTGTACCACTTGTTACAAGATTTTTTCTTAGCACTTTCAACATAAGTAATTACAGGACAACATATATTAAAATGATTCAATATTACATTCATAAAATTTTCAAAAGCTACATTCAAATTTTCATTGTAACAGTTCTGAGACCAGTTAACATTCAAAAATCTATTCTTAAGTTCTAATAATCTATCATCAGTTCTTAATCGTTTGGTTACAGTCTTGTTTCGTGCATTCCCAGTCTTAGAATCTTGTACAGAAATCTCCAGCCACACCCCTGCATGATCTGACAATCTTCCTTCACCCAGCAATGATACTTTACATAAATCAGGTTGAATATCAGTGATAATATTATCTAGGCAAGCTTGCCCCCTAGTGGGCAACTTATTCGCACAATAAACATTAAAAGACCTAAGAAGATTTAAAAAATCATTACAAGCCAAACTGTTAACATCCAAGATATTTACATTAAAATCTCCTGCCAATATAATAGATTTACAACATTTTGTGAGAATATATTCCAACAGATTTTCAAGATACACAAAGAAAGTCTTTACATCAGAGTTCGGAGTCCTGTATACATTTATTACAATAATAGAATTCTCAATAAGCTTGATGGCTGAAGCCTCACATAGAAAATCAGTGCAAAGATTGGCTACGTCAATAACTTCAAAAATGTTATCTTTCTTAACATATATGGACGATCCCCCGTGTGACTGTGGTGGCTCTCTACAATAGAAACTAGCAAGCACGTAATTAGATGGCACATAACAATCTATTTCATCTCTCACACACCAGTGTTCACACATACATAAAACATCCACTGGTTTGTTTACAAGTTCAGCTTCTATCATACTCAATTTATTTCTGATGGATTGTATATTAATATGAAGAATAGATAATTTCAATTTATTAATAGAAATATTTCTATCAGCACCACCTTTGAGATTGTTACGGTTATAAACTGGAATCTTATATGAATCACTTGTCGAAATGGCAACATCAGTCACAGTTTGTGTGCATACAGGCGTAGTAATCGAATCAGACCTTCGCTCCTCTACTCTTCTAAAAAAGAACCATGTTGGGGAGTAATAGATGGGTTGCATCCATTTTCCACTAGTATTTCGGGTCTCAGTTCTCTTTCATGCTTCCTGAATACTTTTCCAAATGACTTCTCAACTACCTTTTTATAAATATCCCATGCTAATCTACGTTTTCCTCTTTTGTTAAGGTGCAAGCCATGACCTGTATGTAGTGATCTTTCATATGCCCAAACACTAACAATCTTCACAGATCCCCCTTGATAGAACTTAGGTATATTTCTGATGACTCTATTGATACGATTGATTCTGATGTTTTCTATCGAATTCTCTCGAAGATCGTATCTATATGGAACAGTAGTGAGAATAAAGTTTGTATGCTTGTATGCCTCTATCACTTTCACAAGACGTTCTGTAAAGTTTTTCAAGAGATCCTCTGTATTTCCATCAGCACTGAAACTATTTGTGCCTCCTATCAAAACTACATAGTCACTTGATTTAGTGCTCTCAATTTCACGTTTGCAGAGCATATTCTCGATAACAATCTCCATTGGAGCACCTGGTGCAATGTGGGTGGTAGATTTATAATTTGAAGGTAGTAATTTGTCAAGAGCATCGTTTATTCCTCTCCCATGACTATCAGCCCATATTCTAACATTAATATCTACGTTTGTAGGCGAATCGCAAGAGCTCAAATGTTCACTTCTTGATGTGTTGAAAGCAACAGTAAGATCTTCCATTTGAGATTGAATTTTCCTTGCCTTCTCTAGCTCACTGCCTATAGATATTATTTGGTCCATGAGACTCACATTCTCTTCAAGTAGGAGGTCAAGATGACTTTTGTCCAGACCATAAGGAAGCACATGAGGAATAATTTCACCATTTTCCACACTAGTCTGCGTAGCGCCATCTTGTTTCTGAGTAGAGCCAAGAGTGTCAGTGCACTGATAACCCTCTTCTATTATCAATTTTTCCGTCTGAGTGCTTGCACTGCAGACAGATGAAGTCTTGCCTAATACACCATTACAGGATTGACAGATATTGGATTCTGTAGGAGTGCACTGAGCACTGAAATCAACCATTTCCCTATCCGTAAGCTCTAGAATTCGTAGATCATTAGCTATAGATCTATTATAGCAGCATCCCATTGTTCACGCAAAGTAGCAATCTCTCTTCTAAGCATTTCATTTTCAGTTATCAATTCATGAGGAATAGTTTGAGTATCCCCATCAACGAGACTATCTTCATTATTACAAAAACGGTCCATAACTGAGATAGAAGTGTTTGTCGGTGTTGAACACAAACCAATTGAATCCACTTCTGTGTTTGTGAGAGAAGGATGTGAATGATCATTCTTAATCTCAATGATATCTTTCACCAGATCGTCAGTAACTAGTGTCACTTTACATGACTTGCTCAGGCAGCGCCATACAATTTGCCCAGAAGACTTGACATTACATTTTCTGAATGAATATCCTTTATAAGAAATCTTTTGGTTTCCTTTGTTTGTTAGCCCCAGTATAATTTCTTCCATAATTTTGACGAGGTGATGCTACTTGAGAGGAAAACAACTATTCAGTGATATATATATATATATGCATATGCATACATAGGCCAAAATTATAAAAAAAAACATAATTTTAAACTTAATATTTCAAATACTAATAGAATTTAGAACGTTCTGGAGCCACTGACACGCATCTTCTCCAGCATCATGGAGGGCCGACAGCCCTCCATGATAGGAGTATTGTGGACACTCAGATATAAGGTGGTTCATTGATTGGATTTGTCCACATTGGCACAGAGGATCAGATGTGTATCCCCATGCTGTCATCAGCTCAGCACACCTTCCCACCTGCGTCCTGAACCGGTTAAGGCCACACCACTCTCTACGTCTCAGCTGGGTGCCAGGAACAATGTCATTTGGGTCATCCACAAGGCCTTTGTTCCTGACCTCTCCCTGCAACCATCTCAGTCTCCATAACTCCCTTGCACTTCTAATTTCCTCTTGCTCGTCAAGTCTCAAGTATCTTCTTGACTTGAGGCGCCTTGGTGGAGGGTTAGCCAAATCTCTTGAGACTGGGAGATCCTCATGAATGTGTTGTAACTGGGAAATGAACTTGTTCTTCTTCTCCAACCTTCTGAGATCTGGAGGCATGATATTACTGAGCACAGGCAACCACTCAGTCTCTGTTGGTCTCAATGTCCCACTAATCTTCCTCATAGTTTCATTGAAAACTGTATCAATTTTCTCAACATGTCTGCTGCGAGCCCAGACAGAAGAGCAGTACTCCCCTGTGCTGTACAGAAGTGCAAGACTTGATGTTCGAAGGGCATTCATGTCACAACCCCAGGTTGTTCCCGCAAGTTTGCTGATGATATTTAGCCTTGTCTTCAGTTTATCTCTCAACCCCTGCAGATGTTGTCGATATGTGAGGGATCTATCAAGTCTGACTCCTAGGTAACGGGGAGCTTCCTGATGAGATATTCTTTTGCCACATAACCTGAGATCAATTGTCTTTTTTGCATGCTGGTTACTGAGATGGAATATTGTTGAGACAGTTTTGGACGGGTTTGGCTTCAAGAACCACTGCTGGAAGTATTCTGCCATTAACTCTAAGTCCTCATTCAACACAATTTGGAGCTGATCAAAATTTCGACCTTGAGTAACAAGCCCAATGTCATCGGCATAAATAAACTTGCGTGATTGAGTAACAGGCAGGTCTGCAGTGTAAACATTGAACAAAATTGGTGAAAGAACCGATCCTTGAGGTAAACCATTTTGTAATCTTCTTATAGTGCTGAGTTTACCATAAAGAGACACTCTGCATGTACGGTCTCTCAAAATAGCTCCAAAGAGATTGACGGTTGCCTTGCATTTCAGGATCCTTGCTAACTTCAGAAGAAGACCAGATCTCCACACTGTGTCATATGCTGCACTAAGGTCCAGAAATACGGCTCCTGATTTGAGGTTTCTCTCAAACCCATGCTCAATGTAAGTTGTGAGCCCCAATACTTGTTCCTCACAACTCCTACCCTCCCTGAAACCAGCCTGCTCCTCTGGCAAACACTCATCCATTCTGCTCCCTACTCTTGTCAGTAGGACTCGTTCAAAAAGTTTGTACACAACTGACAACAGGGCTATTGGTCTATAGCTTTTTGGATCTCTTTGATCTTTTCCTGGCTTCAATACTGCTACGACCTTTGTTTGTTTCCAGGATTTGGGGAGCTCAGCTCTAGCCATTACTTCAGAAAAATACTTTGAGAGCCACATTATAGCTTTTGGTCCCAAATTCTTGATAAACTCAGGCAGAACTCCATCAACTCCTGGTGCTCTATTGCCTTTCATCTTTTTAATGGCAGCTATAATCTCTTCAGAACTTACCAACTCAGCCAAAAAGGATTGTTGCATGCAGTTTTTCAGCTCCTTCTGTAGTTTCTATTGTAGTTATTCAGTGATGACCAAATATTTCATTACCAGAGTAAAGGAGAAATAGAAAGGAAGTGAAAGTGCCAAGAGAGCGGTCAAAGCAGGGAAATATGGAAGCTCCTGAAGAGAAAAGGAATATAGGAAAGGAAAAGAAATTTAAGTTACAGGGGGTAATAAGATCAGTAGACTCTCACAGTTGTCAAAACAGATTCAGACAACAATTAAACGTAGACCCGCAAATAGTTGTTTTCAAAATTTGCTTTCAAAACTGGCGCCTGTGTGCAACTGCCTTCGAACCGCTGCTCAGTGGAAACAATCAAGCAAACACTGCTTCGTTGCCAAGGAAACGCAAGACGCCAGAAACCGGCGAAAGAAAGAAATCCATAGCTCTACGGGGAGCCCTTATCTGAAGCGATAAGCGATAACACTCGACAACGTTTCTGAAATCTAATAGACAGCCGTACACTAGCTCTTATCTAGTTATCTTTATCTTTTATCGAGACGGTAAGCACAATTTCACGTCAACAACTCTAGCAGTAACAATTCTATCACTCAGTACAAGTCAATATTGCCGTGTTTACCGCGTTCATTCGAGACGAGCAGTTACTTGTAATTGCAAGTGTAACAGCAATGAAATACAGTAGTTGGAATAGTTGAGGTTATCAGGGGACGAAGCAGTACAATAAATACATACCGGCAGTCCGAATCGAATGCACATGTAAGAAACACTCACTAGCTACATATATTTACTAATAGTCACTACTATTGGAGCAAAATCTAATTAAAACATCAAATAAAATCTATTTAACTACACAGTGAAGCAAGTAAGCTCTTAACAGGCAGTTCAGTGCTGCCAACTTGTCATTATTTGAATAATGGATTCAAATTGGGTTTGATGGTGCACTATCAGGAGCATAGATGCCATAATACTATGTGATTCTAACATCAAAAACTGATGTGAAAAATACAGAGCCAATCGAATCCTGCAAAAATCCTCAATGATTAAACAAATTTGGCCAAAATCAAAAAATTGTCCTTGCATCCCCCCTATTGAATTTTGTTGGATTATTCTCACAGAGCTAATGTTTCTCTGGCTGCTGAATCCAATTCCAAGCATGAAAAAGCTGTGGTTGTGATTTTTAACCAGCAATGAATGTAATCTCAACAACTGAATCTGATGCCAAATTGTGAGGGTCAAAAATTTCCTTGGCCAGAATTGGAAAAAAAAATAAATAACTGCCCTTACATCCCTCATATATCATCCCATCGAGTTATTATATGATGAATGGCCTCATTCCAATGTTCTGAGTGAGATTGTTTCTCTTGACTTTGCTATAAAAATAACCATTGAGAAGCTGGAAAAATTGAGGAGTCCTGGGTAACCCCCCAAAGTGGAATCTCTCATACATGATATTTTTTCTTCTTTTCAGATGACTTCAATTTTTTTGACATATTTGAACATCATTATACCGGCCAGTGTAACTGCAGATTTTTCAAAATTGCCAAAAATCACACAGACCCCCTCAAGTGCCCCCTGGAATTAATTTTGGGTTTGATGATGCACTATCAGCAGCATAGACGGCGAGTCAAGTGATTCCAACATCAAAAACTGGTGTGGAAAATACAGAGACAGTCATATCTTGGCTGCGAAAATCTTGGAAAATGAGCCAAAATTGACAAAAATCGAAAAATAACCCTCCCACCATGACTAATGTTTTTTTCATTAGTTTTTACGGAAATAATGTTTTTTGGCTGCTGAATTCGATTTTGAGCATAAAAAACCCTGTAAATGTGATCCATGACCAGCACTGTATATGAGGGGCCCCCCACCACTCCTAGAATTAAAAATGTTGTTATTCGACAATTTTTCTGTAGGTTATTTTTGGTCCCCTTCTTAATGATATCATTCACAAGATTGTGAGATCCACAGTTTTGGCTGGAAATTTCACACTTTTTCTGAAAAATTTTCTCAAAAAAATGAGAGGGCCAGGCTCCCTATCAAGAAAATCGATGTTTTGTCTGTGCAAGGCAATTTTTCAAGATTTTCTGAGTTGATTGAGCTGGAATTCGAAACTATGGCTATTCCCCCCTAATTACGGCAGGTTACGTGATTCCAACATTGAAAACTGATGTAAAAATACATAGACAATCAATTCATGGCTGCAAAAATCCTCGAATATGAGCCAAAATTGATAAAAATCGAAAAATCGCCCTCGCATTCCCCCTATATATTTTCATGGTTAGTTTTCACAGGACTAATGTTTTTTTGCTGCTGAATTCGATTTTGAGCAAAAAAAAAACTGTAAGTGTGATCCAGCACTGTATATGGTGATCTTTATCATAAGGCAAATAAGTTGGAAGATGGGTTATCCCATTAATTAAGTATGTGCACACTGGCAGTGCAGAGTGACAAGGGATCCTGCTCCATGGATTACAGGTGAAATACGTTTGATGATGGCCGAGTGCGAAAGTAGGGTTGCACGACGCACCAAGAGCCCAGCGGATTTCGATAGCTACTAAGCAGATGAGAAATTTGTTAAGAGACCATCAGAAACGTGATTAAAATAAAATCTTTATTGACATCAAATGCATCAATCAAAATGTTCTCTATGCAAAATGATTGTGTTCTGATTTAATCAAACCATGGATATAAATGTATTGGGCGTTGAACAATGTAACTTCAGAATTTCCAGTAAGAGGAAACTTCTTATTTCAACCTTCAAAAACAAATCAACTTTCAAACCCCTAAAAAAATCACCCAAAAACTCTCTCTCATTAATTTATTATGAGAAATAAATATATGAGTTAATGTTGCGTTCCTTCTAATTTGTTCAGTTCCTATTATGCGATCAGAACAATTCAATAAGTACTTTTTAGTTAATGAATCATTCAACTACATCGAAATCTGGGACTCAACTTGCATGATAATTATTATAATATTTTTCCATCGTAATATCTAATGTTTCCATAATAAACTTATTACCCACCTGTTGTAGCATGAAATATGCTGCGAGAACGTGTTGTAGCATAGCGTAAACTTAAAGCCAACAATGCATTGTGTATCGTCAATGATATGAGACTAGTCATCAATTTCAAGAAAGAGGAAGCTTCTGTAAAAGAAGAAACTCATCTTTACAACACTGATACAAACAAGTACTTTGATTGAACTTTTCAATTTTTATTATTCTATAAAGAGACCACGAATGATATCAATAATTTGATCATTATAAAATAATAAAATATCATTGTTAATTTTATGACAGCCAGCGTTGCATGTATTTTACACAAAAATAGTGGTTAGCGGTACGTGAAGATTCAACTTTGACCAACAACCATAAATTTAATGCCCATATTCGGCATACATACCAAACACGATCCATTTTTATAATTTGTTATACAAAATTAGAACGATTCATTATAATATATTCAATCTATTCTAAGATGTTTATCCTAACATGAGCTATTGGTAACTGATTGAACATCATGCTTCACTTCGTTCACTTTTACGAATTTCACGTTTACAAAATGGAAGGTTCAACTTACTTTTGTGAGTGCTTTTCAGGGCTCAGCGTTAAGAAACATGTTCAATTTACAAGTTGTAAGTTATTGTAATATTGTGAAAGTTGTGGAAGTGGATAAAGTGAACAATAGAGTTGTATTAATAATAAATAATAGTACAGAGGTACAGAGGAACCTGTACTTAGTACAGAGGAACTTGTTTATTAAGTCATTTAAGGGACCACACATATAGGGCCGGTTTCCGAGCTCGGGATTTAGGTAAGTTCTGTATGCTGTGCGAAGGCTAAAAAACCCTTTAACTCGTGATATTTTTCAAAGTTTTTTGATTTGTATATCATCAAGTGTGATGATAAAACAGCTGTAATATTTATAATCTGTTATCTCTGTTACTAAGACACATATTTAATGTCGAATAAAGCTCGTGTTGAGTCCAATTCTATTACAATTTATTCGACATTAAAAATAAAATAAATGGGTCCGAAAAGAAAAACGAGTAAACGTCAAGATTTAGTCAGTGAAGGAGAAAACGATTCGCAAAACCAAATGCTTGGAAAAATACTGAAACCAACAGTTTTATCGATTGACCAAGATTCAGATGAAGCACCGAAAACGTGGAGACATTGGAAGGTAACATTTTTAAACTTCTTAAAAAACAGTTCAATCCCGAAAAAGGATGAATTGAATGTTTTGATCAATTATGTGTCACCGAATATTTTTGAAAGTATTTGCAATTGTATATCATTTGAAGAAGCTATAACAACTCTTGAAGAAAGCTTTATAAAACCTCAAAATGTAGTACATGCACGTTACTGCTTATCTAAAGCAAAACAAACCATGGAGAATCAATTGATCAATTCTATAATAAACTAAAACGGCTAAGTTTACCATGTAACTTTCAAGCAGTCACGGCTGACGATAACAAAAGTGAATATATCCGAGACGCGTTCATCTCCGGATTAGAATCATCGAAAATCAGACAACATCTTTTCGAAATGAAATCGCTAACTTTGCAAGACGCTATCTCACAAGCACGAATGTTAGAGAATGCTGAAAACATTGCTAAAGAATACGAAACCAGTTCAGAATATGTTAACACAGTCCTAGCAAACGAGAATAAAAATACCGAGAAAACGACTTTAGTCCGTAATTCTTACCAAAAGAAGATTCAATGCAGATTTTGTGGCTATAATAATCATACTGATAATAGCCAATGCCCAGCAAAAGGACAACCATGCCTAACTTGTAATCGAATAGGCCATTTTTCAAAAGTATGCAGAGCACGAAACGATAAAAAAAACCAAATGGTATCTGCCACAGTAATTTCAGCAGCAAATACCAGCACTGACCTCTCAAAATGTCTTGTTCCTATACGTGTTAATGGAATAGATACATTGGCACTATTAGACACTGGGAGCACAGCAAGTTTTATAGATAAGAAACTAGTAGTACAATCGAAGATGAAAACTATGCCATATTCCAATTTGATTACATTTGCTTCAAGTGCCTGCAACACTAAAACAACTGAGTGCGCTTTGAGTGAAATATATTTCCAGAACGAAGAATATAATGATTTTCCTTTGATCGTATTGAACAAATGTTGCGCTAGTGTAATTTTGGGACACGATTTTCTAAAGAACTTTTTATCCATCACTTTTGATTTCGGTGGATCTAAAGCAGCACTACAACTGAATGAAGACAATGACGCAAGAAGGCCTACTTATGAAATTAAAAAGTGTGCTCTAGCCCAAGCTACAGTAGAACCTGTCTCATTGTTTCGTGATCTTCAACCGGACTGTCGGCCTATAATAACTAAATCGAGACGACATTCAGAAGAGGATTACTTGTTTATGATGAATGAAGTCAAACGGCTTAAAGATGCTGATATTATAGAAAATAGTCATTCTTCTTGGAGAGCTCAAGCATTTGTTACTTCAAGAGAGAACCAAAAGAAACGTATGGTGATTGACTATTCACAGACCATCAACAAATTCACGAATTTGGATGCCTATCCACTACCACTAATGGAAGAATTAGTCAATAAGGTAGCGCAATATAAAATATTCTCATCTATTGACCTGAAATCTGCCTATCACCAGATACCAATCTTGCCTGAGGAAAGGCATTTCACCGCATTTGAAGTTGGACACAAACTGTATCAATTCAAAAGAATTCCGTTCGGAGTCACGAATGGAGTAGCTGCTTTCCAGAAAGCGATTGATCAAATCATAGAACAAGAAAATTTGACATCATGTTATGCCTATTTAGATGATATTATTGTATGCGGAAGGACCCAAGAAGAACATGATGAAAATTTAGAAAATTTCTGGAGAGCAACAGAAAAATATGGCCTCACGATTAATGAAGAAAAGTGTAAAATATCTATGGAGAATTTAACCTTTCTGGGATTCGAAATTGGTCAGGGTATGATTAAGCCCGATCCAGATCGATTGAAACCACTCCTTGACTTACCAGCTCCAAAAAATCAGAAAGAATTGAAGCGTGTCCTTGGAATGCTTGCACACTACTCCAAATGGATAAAAGAATTTTCAAAAAAGATCCATCCACTTGTGCATAATACTCACTTCCCGTTGAATGAAGAATGCAGAAATATATTTGAATCATTAAAGAAAGAAATAGGATCTGCAGTTCTAGTGCACATTGATGAAAAAGTCCCGTTCACTTTGGAAACTGATGCCTCAGATTACGCTATTGGAGCAGTATTAACACAGAATGAGAGACCAGTGGCGTTTTTCTCAAGAACTCTTTCCACATCTGAAACTAGGCACTCTGCAGTGGAAAAAGAAGCTTATGCCATTGTGGAATCAATCAGGAAATGGCGACATTACTTACTTGGACGAGAATTTACACTTATCACAGACCAGAAATCAGTTTCATTCATGTTTAGTAATAAACAAACCAGCAAGATTAAGAATGACAAAATCCAACGATGGCGCCTTGAATTGTCAGAATATAAGTTCAATATAATTTATAGAGTTGGGAAAGAGAATATACCAGCAGATACACTATCAAGAGTCTGTGCCACTGTTGGATGCCATACAGATATAAAGAAACTGATAAAAATTCATGAGGACCTGTGTCATCCAGGAGTTACTCGACTCCATCATTGGACCAAAACAAAGAACTTACCATATTCAATAGATGATGTAAAAGAAGTATGTTCCAAATGTATTACATGTTCTGAAATGAAACCACGCTATGCCAAAGGAACTGGCCGCCTTATCAAAGCAACTCGACCATTTGAACGTCTTAATATGGATTTCAAAGGCCCACTACAATCAAGTTCTAGAAACAAGTATATTTTAGTTCTTATAGACGAATATTCCAGATTCCCATTTGCCTTCCCCTGTCCTGACATGACTACTAATACAGTAATAAAACACCTTACATCACTATTCTCTCTTTTTGGTGTACCGTCTTACATACATTCCGATAGAGGAACATCGTTTATGTCATCAGCTTTGAAAAATTTCCTACTATCAAAAGGAATTGCCAGCAGCAGAACATCGCCCTATAATCCAGCCGGTAATGGGCCGGTAAAAGTCGAACGGTACAATGGAGTTATATGGAAAAGTGTGATGCTAGCCCTAAAATCGAGAGGTTTGAACAACAGTCACTGGGAACAAGTTCTCCCCGATGCCCTTAACTCTATTCGTTCCCTATTATGCACAAGCACCAACTGCACACCACATGAGCGGATGTTTTTACATGCAAGAAACTCAAGTAATGGAAAACCATTACCAACCTGGCTATTGACACCTGGACCAGTATGGTTGAAGAAGATGACAAAAAACTCAAAACAAGAATCGCAAGTTGAAAAAGTTGAATTAATCGAGAGTAACCCTGAATATGCGTTTGTTCGCCACAACGACGGCAGAGAATCGACAGTCTCACTTCGCCAGCTCGCCCCATACCCCACGAGTGCCGATTGATATTAAGGGGGGAAGATTGTGATGATAAAACAGCTGTAATATTTATAATCTGTTATCTCTGTTACTAAGACACATATTTAATGTCGAATAGAGCTCGTGTTGAGTCCAATTCTATTACATCAATTCTATCAAGCTATCAAAATGAAGAAGTTTTCTCAGGAAAACATTTTTTTCTGATCATTACTTTTTAAGATATGAGTGTCTCAAGTTTAAATTTTTGGGACAGAACATTTCAAATTTGGATAAACCCATTAAATTTGGAGGATGGAATTCAACCCATTAAATTCTCCATGGTATTGTTAATCTAGTAAAACAAAAATTTTCTGAAAATATCAATTTTTAAGATAGTTATTCAATTCACTAAAAATAACTTTCAGTTGAGTTATTTTTGGTAAATTGAATAACTTTTCCAAAAATTGATATTTTCAGAAAATTTTTGTTTTACTAGATCAACAATACCATTAAAAATCCATCCTTAAAATCTCATGGATTTATATCGTACCGAATTTGAAATGTTCTGTCCCAAAAATTCAAACTTCAGGCGCTCATATCTCAAAAAGTAATGATCGGGAAAAATGTTTTCCTGAGAAACATTTTTCATTTTGATAGCTTGATGAAATCCAAATCAAAAAACTTTGAAAAATATCACGAGTAAAAAGTTTATTTTTAGCCTTTACACAGCCTTAAAACAGCTGGGGTCAGAAAATTGACTTTCCAAAACTATTTTCTCTTTATGTTATTTTGTGTTCAATTTTATAGTTTTTCGAAATTTAATTCAAACGTGACTATGACAATGACTGCGACTACACCCCGTTTCGGAAAGCCAATTTTCTGACTCCAGCTGTTTAAAGTCTAGGACTTAGCTAAATCCCAAGCTCGGAAACCGACCCTTAATGAGGCTATATCAGAGTGCCACTATACAACCCACGAAAGATGTAAGTTTGTTTACAAACCTCCTACCAATACTCTAGGACATTGTTCCTGGGTGAAAAACATATCTAAATATCATGTTTAAATTGTCTGGAAGTCTTCAGTTACTCACACAGCGGCCATTTTGCTTTTTTCACTTATTATTTTTTTCTAAATAATGGTTGAACATACGGAATTGAAACTTTTTGTGTTCATTTATAACAGCTGGACAAAGTTAGAAAAAAATGATAATTTTTCAAATTCATAAAACAAAATTGTGGCCATTCAAAATTTTGTTTCTTGAATAACTCAGAAACCGTTGGTTCTGCAAAAACTTTACGAAAATAACTTTTTTAGTAAATATAATTGCCTATCGATTGGTATCAAATCTTTCAGGATTGGACAAATATCAAATGAGATATGGCAGCCTTGGTGATAGGTGACCTCTGAAAGTTTGTTGCAGTGCAAACCAAGGCATGCTGATAGTCGCCTCAATGATGCAAAAATCTCTATTTGCATTGCATGTTAATTGTAAGCAGTAGTGGGTCTGTGGGGGTTGAGTCTCCATTTGACACCAAGGTCAAGGTCAAGGTCAAGGTTGAGAGATGTTATCTCAACCACCACCCCGCCACGACTGAATTCTCTGTTGGAATGAGCTCTGTATTTATAGGCCAGGGAGGAGATGTTTACATCAAGAATTTCTATTAAACACTGAGAAAAATATTTCTATTAGGGGGTGTGGCCTAATTAAATTCCCTCCCCCACACCCCTAAGAGGTGTGGCCTAATTCAATTTCCCCCTTCCTAAGAGATGTGGCCTAATATCATTATTATTTCCCACTAGGTATACAACCAAAAGTCAAGGTCAAAATCAAATTCAATTTCAAGTCAAAGTCAAGTTCAAGGTCAAGGATGATCCCAACTTGGATAAAATATCTACTGCAAGTAAAACTAATCTAAAACTAAGGGAGAGAGTGAACAACCACTGGATATTCTCCAGCAAGAGAAGTTCACACTCTTCCAAATGCAATATGAGATCTCATACCTACTGGATATTCTCCAGTCCATTTAAATTAAATCCATCTATTGCAATAAAATCTAGTCTAATGTGAAACCAACCTAAAACTAATAAATTGAGTCTACCTAGTGCAAGGGTAGTGGGAGAATAAACAACTACTGGATATTCTCCAGTCAAGAGATGTTATCAGCATCAAAATCCAGTTCCCACTGTTTTTGTATACTGTCTTCCAAAAAAGTTTAAACAGGTCTAATAATTAAATAATAATATTAAAAAATTGAATAATTATAATAGATGGATAATTAAGTAATAATAACAAATAATAATTTAATTTATTATTAAATAATTTCAAACAAAAATAATTATTAAATAATTAATAGTAATAATGAAAAATTGAATAATTATAATAGATAAATATTAAATAATAATAACAAATAATAATTTAATTCATTATTAAATAATTTCAAACAAAAATAATTATTAAATAATTGAATAAATATAATAGATTAATAATAAATAATAAAAATAATAATAATAATTATTATTAATAATTATAATTAATTAATTAATAATTATTAATAATTTTTAATTATAAAAATAATTAATTAATTATTTAATTATTTATCTATTATAATTATTCAATTATTTAATAATTATCTTTATTTAATTATTAGACCTGTTCAAACATATTTGGAAGACAGTATACAAAAAAACCATGAGCACTGGATTTTGATGCTGATAAAATTACTATAAATACCGGGCTCATTCCAACAGAAATTTCAGTCAGGGTGGGGTAGTGGTGGAGATAACATCTCATATCACAAGATTTTTCTACACTAGACTGAATGCTACAATTTATTCTCATTGTGAGGTGACCTAGTTCAATGTAAGTATGAATGACCTTCAGATAATATTGATTTATCAAGTTACAAAAAAGTTCTCAAATCACCGGGATTCGAACCTGAGACTCCAGATTGGTAAGCCGCAATGCTATCAACTAAACCACTAAACAAGATTTGAAATTAATTGATCAAAACGAACTCATTTGTTATCACAAGAATAGATAATGATATTATTCACAACTTAACTCACTAATTAGTAATAATTATTATTATGTGGTAGATTACCTAGAGCTACTTTGAGTAATGTAGATATTTTAAATGAATCTCCTAAAATGCATTGTGAACGGTCTGATACAGCTTCTCAATCTGGGGAATCTGGTGAACCCCAGGCTCGAGTCCCCACAGTATGACTCTTTGAAACAACTTCTGAATTTTGTTGAACAAAACTACTCATCAAAATCCAAACTGAACTTGATTTTCTTGGTAGGAAAGATCTTTATAACCTTAGATTTAAGCAGGAAAAATTATTGTTTTATAATTTTCTAGATTAAGCTCAGTACCTTTTTATAGGTTTTTTATTAATTTGAAAATGAATTTCAACAAATAAATTGTATTCTTGATTGAATTACAAATCTGAGCATTTTTCAGTTCCAGTTTATAATTTATTTTAGAAGGAATGTTGGACATTACATAGGTGTTAAAAAATTCTCTTATCAGGTGGATTCAACATTATATTCATACCAAAATTTGAATTTATTTTTTGAAGTGGGAGGGAAATCATGAAGTAAGTTTGGATCAGTTAAATACATCCATTGTTTCATATTATTAAGATCAACATTCTGTGGTAGATAATAAGAACCGAATTTTTTTGCTAAACTAACGATATTCTGTATAATATATTAATTAGTTCTTCAGCCTCTTGATTTCTACTTGATTTCTCTTATTTTCTACTCAAATGACATTCAAATTTATCAATACTCATGTTTTTTTATTATGGTATTATACTTCATGTTTGTATATGAATTTTTCATCAAACCATGCTCTAAAGAACCAGGGTTGTGCTGTTTCAGCAGCATACTTTTCATACTTTGAAAATAATTGTGGATCTGACATTGCTTTGAATTGTCCATTATCATTAAGATCAATGTCTGGGATTCTATGAGCAACTAATGGGATGAATTGTATAATCCTTATGAAATTCTGAATCAAATTTCTAATTTCAACATTAATATTATTATTCTTATTATTATTATGTAAATATCAACCAAATTTATCAATAGACATTATACTAGAGTATATTTTTCTATAATACTAAACTACCACCAATAATTATTATTCCAATTTCACGCAACTCTTCTATGTTACTCATAATCTCTACATCATGTCCAGTGTGCCCAGCTATTTTTGAATTTACCAATAGATTCAATCTTTCACATAACTCATTTGGGTTATCCCAATAAACATATTGCTCTTTCATCTTCTTTTTTGGTACTACAATTTGCATATCTTCCTGTTCTAAACTACTACCACCAGCACCTCTACCTCGAGTAACTCCTTTTTTAGGTGGGAATAATTTCTTAATAATATTAACATATTTGTAACTGGTATTTCTCTTGACTCGACCCAAACTATCAAGATGAACTGATGTTATTTAAAGTATATTTTTATAGGTTTGCAAATCAGTTCTCTTGTAAATATGTTTATCAGGTACTGCTTTGAATAATAATTCCAATAACCCATGTGTAAGCATGAATGATTTGCTGTTATCAATGAGGATTTCTTTATCATAAAAGTTTACAACTTTATTACCAATTTGCCACTCATTAATATCAGGATTATAGTGAACTCCATACAGATTGCCTCTTTTTGTTGCTCGCATGAAATTATCTATGTAACTAGAAATGCTAGCTCTACGGGCATTCGATGTTAATCTTTGAATTGTTGAATTGAATATTCCTCTAATTCCACTTTTATCATCAATAGCACCGGTAGTTGTAGATCCTTCTTCTGCTTTTTCTTCTTTTTCTTCTTCTTCTTCTTCTTCTTCTTCTTCTTCTTCTTCTTGTTCTTGTTTTTCCCCTCCTTCTTGCTCTTGTTGTTCCTCCTTTTCTATTTTAATTTTTCTTTCAATGGGTTGATGTTGTAATTGCTTCAATGATTCTGTAATTGGTTTGAATTGTTTTTGAAAGTGTTCTTCTTCACTGACTACATTATGTGATAATTCACGATGTTTTCTACGAATTGAGTCACGTAGTTTTTCAATATTTTTTTGTAGCACACTCCACTCTTCCAAATCTTTTTTATGCATTTTTATATTATAACAAATCCATCAAAACCAAGCCTGTACCGACCATTGTGTGTGTCACATTCTTTATTAATAACTAGAAATTCATTATTATTATTTCTCTATGCTTGAGCACATAATGCACTGAATTCACCCTTACTCATATCAGGGTATACATGATCATGATATATATGTTGTAGGTTACAATTATCCTGTTTGAAAGCAACAACTAGATTACATTATTATCCCTAATCAATTGTTTAGGAATACTAGAGTAAGTTTGACAAATGTAAAAACAAACAATTTTATTGTGTCTGCCCATACTAAAATAGTTACAAATATTTTGTTTCTTGTTGATTCTCCATACAAATATCATAACTGAATTTCGAGGCATATCATTTGGTTATTGAAGTTCATCATTATCTTTGTACAAGTTAAATTTAATTTCAGGTATCTGTTGCATAATCTTTTTCAAGAGTTGGTACTTATCTTGCTGATGTGATTTAGTGAATATATTCAAGTGTAAGAATATAATCCCATTCTCTGCAAATAATAAATTGAAAACTGTATTTGTTTTCCCAGAATTACTTGGGCCACACACAATACATCTTATAGAGTTTGGTAAGAGTTCACTGTGTCTTTTTGAAATCTTAAGTTTCCTGTTATCATTTAAATACTCGTCAAAGTTTATTAATGGTAGTTTTGATTCATGCTGTTTGAATTTGAACATATTTTTTATTATATTACATCATATCATCACCTTCAACCCATGAATTATATTTTGAATCAAAACCAAGCCATTTAACATACATCTTACCATCTTTCTTCTTTAGTACTTTCTCGATTAGATAGACATCAGGATATTTTGTTTTTTGCATTTCATATTCATAGAATGTACCTTTGATGATTTCATTACTAATGTTTCTCAGATGATACATGAAAGGAATGGTAGGGGGTATATTGTGTACAGTGAATATTTCATTTGTCCAGTTTGCTAGATAGCCTTTATCAAATATTTTTTTTGTAGCGACTAATTCGTACTTTATCTCCAATCTTATACTTTGGCTTCATCTGTTTGAATGTTTTACACATGCTAGCTTTCTCTATATTCATCAGCACATATTTCTCATTTTTCCTATACACCTTAACAGGTTTCATTCGAATTGTTCTGTGGACACTGTTATTGTAATTAGTTATTAGTTTAGGTAGTAGTTCCAGCCATTTATGATTACCCTGTATTGTGAATTCACGGATTATATTCTCTTTGAGAGTTCGATTGAAGCGCTCACAAATTGCTGCTTTTTTATCACTATATGTACCTACTGTAATGATTGATTTTATGAGTTTTGAATAGATTCTGAACAGTGCTGCGTTGTAGAATTCTTTACCTGCATCAGTTTGGAAATTAACTATTTTGTGCTTCTCAAGTATTGGCTTCAATGCTGCTGCCACCTCATTTCCAGTTTTAGTTTTCATTGGTATTGCAAATGCAAATTCACTTAAACAGTTAATTACAGTTAGTATGTAGTTACCTAAAGTTTTTATTAAATGTGCTGTAGTTGGACATGTTAACAATATCAGCTTGATATAAATCTGTTAGACCTTTTATTTCAGTGCGACGTGTAAGGAAATTACGTCTGACTCTACCATGCAGCTCATGTGCAAGTTTCTTTCCTGTTGACATTATTTTTTAATTGATTATACATTTTTGTTCGATGGCTTTCTGTTAGTATACTTTCTACAATTCTACCAATTCTATCAATTCTATCATGAAAACGTAATCGATCCATGCAAGATTGTTGCCAGATTGTCCCATCCCTGGATTGTTTCATTGCATAGTTATAGGTGTGTAAAATATTCATTGAAACCAATCTATTTTCAGGAGCAAATCTAACTTTTTTCATGTGTTTTTTCATCTCACAATGAAATAGGTTCAAAAACAATTGGGAAATTATTTTGTAGGTTTAAGAGTAAATCAATCAGGAATAAGTTCAATTTATTATATTCCTCAAACATTGTTTTAGATTGCAATTCAACCTATATATAAATAGATGTATAACAACTTTATTCTCATTTCAGTACCAGATTTACAATGGACCACAAGCCACAAGCCAGATTGCTTTCCTCTCTATATAAAAAAATGGTGACGAGTTACTCTGAGTTACTGACGAGTTAATAATAATACTAATACTGTATTAATGGTAATGTTATCTTATATAAATGGACAGAATTCTTGACTACTGATATTAAGATACTATTTGAACAATTTAGACCAACTATTCTGGAAATAATGCTTTCAAAATCGAAAAAATTTAATGGAAATGTTAAATGGTTTGTTAGTTTACAAGTTTTATTTAAGAATAATTTAAGAAAAAATGAATTAAGAAAAATTGTAACTGATGTTGATCAATTGGAAATCACACCTACATTTCATAGAAAATCAAGATCAATTATAAATATTCATAATAATATCAATGAATTTCATAAGCAATGGGAGGAGGCTGAAAATATAATGAATGAAAAGTTTGATAAATTCATTCAAAATGGTAGTGGGTGGGTAATTGATGAGTTTCAAAGATTTGATTTGAATATAGTGAAATATCCACCCATACATGGAACAGGTTCATATGTCTTGACACCCAAAAAAATAGCAGTTAAAAGAGTCATTTTGAATATCAGGAATGAAGATGATTTATGTTTTGTCTGGTCTGTTCTAGCTTATTTTCATAATAATAGAACACATAATAGAGTTAGCGACTTGGAAAAATTATTAAAAGTAATTAACTTAATATCAATGATCTAAATTTCCCACTTAGTTTGGAAGATATTTCAAAATTCGAAAAACAAAACCCAACTATATCTATAAATATTGTTGGATATGAAAATGAAATTGTCTATCCATTACTTACATCAGAAAATCAACAGAGAGAGCATAAAATTACGCTTTTACTTTTAGAATCAAATGGTAAGAAACACTATACTCTGGTGAGGAATTTGTTTAGACTTTGTTCCTTAAATTCAAGCAAATCATCATTTATTCCTGTACCGAAGTTCATAACAGATAAGAAAGCTATAGTGAATGTGAAAAGTGATGATAGTCTTTCATTTATTTGGTCTGTCTTAGCTTTCTTCCATAATAAGAGGAATGATAGAGTTGGATACTTGAAAAAATTATTGAATCTAATCAATATCAATGATCTAAATTTCCCACTTAGTCTGGAAGATATTTCAAAATTCGAAAAACAAAACCCAACCATATTTATAAATGTTATTGCTCATGAAAATCATATCTTCTATCCATTACTTATATCAAAAAATAAAGATCGGCAACACAAGATTACACTATTATTATTATCAAATGAAGATAAGAAACATTACACTTGTAAAAAATCTATCAAGATAATCATCCAATTACACTAAACATAAGAGTAAAGTAGAAATATTTCCACACTGTTTTCATCGATTTACTAGAAAAAATGCCCTACAAAAATTGAACAATCATATTGAATCATGCTCTCTGGGGAAAACTCAGAGAGTAGAAATGCCACAGAAAAGACATGAAATTTCAACATTCAAAAATTTCTCCTATACACTTAGAGTTCCCTATATCATTTATGCAGACCTTGAGTGTCTAATCATCAATGGAGAACACATTCCTTGTGGATATGGATATGTTATTGTGAATGTAAGTGGAAATATTCACTGTGGTCCGAAAATTGTAAGAGCAAATTCCCTTACAGAATCTGAAACCTTGGTTGAGAAATTTATAGGTGAATTAGATGAATATGGTATTATTCTGAAAGATAAATTAAAACAAAATATCCCCATGACCATTAATTCTGAAGAGAATGAAAAATTCTTAGAGGAAACATTGTGTTGCTTATGTAATAAATGTTTACTGTTTGATAGGGTTAGGCACCACTCACATTCAAATGGGATGTACCTGGGTGCAGCCCACAACAACTGTAATTTAAATGCAGAAAAAGTTGAAAAGATACCAGTATTGTTTCATAATTTTTCAGGATATGATTCACATTTTATAGTACAAGCATTGACTAATTATAAGAAAAAAAAATCTGGTGTGGTACACTCACACAACTTTCCTTGCTCATATTCGAAACTACGATCAGACTTTTGTATATGTGTATATATAATTGTTTTCAGAGTACTTTTTCCTTTGTGTAAATTGTGAAATTCAATGATTTTTTTAGTCGTCATTTTTTTAAAGTCGTCAAAACAGCTGTTCTACAGATGAAATATCTCGACTATGTGTTCTTTTTATGAACTGCTCTACCTACCTACCTCATGCACGAGAAGGAGGTTACAAATTCCATTTCTCAAGGATGGGGTGGACCCCCCATTAGTTTCCCAGAAAGGAGACTCATGCCAGTTAATAGAGCTGATAAATAACTATACAGAGTATGAATTTGAAAAAAATCGGTCAAGTTATTTTGAAAAAATCGTGAAAAACATGGTTTTTTAGTAATTATCCGCCATTTTTCTCAAGAATATTACGGAGCTCCTGCAATTTTCCAAGGAAAAAACTCATGTCATTTGATAGGACTTATGAATAGCTACCCATGGCTTGAATTTGAAGAAAATCGTTAGAGCCGTTTTCGAGAAAACCGTGAAAAACCTGGTTTTTGGTCATTATCCGCCATTTTTCTCAAGAATATTACGGAGCTCATGGAATTTTCCCAGAAATGAGACTCATGCCAGTTGATAGTGCTTATGAATATCTATCCATGGTATAAATTTGAAGAAAATCGTTGGAGCCGTTTTCGAGAAAACCGTGAAAAACATGGTTTTTTAGTCATTTTCCGCCATTTTTCTCAAGAATATTACGGAGCTCCTGAAATTTTCCCAGAAATGAGACTTATGCTAGCTGATAGGGCTTATAAATAGCTAACCATGATATAAATTTGAAGAGAATCGTTAGAGCCATTTTCGAGAAAAACGTGAAAAACATGGTTTTTTAGTAATTATCCGCCATTTTTTCCGCCATCTTGAATTGAATTTTATTGAATTTCTTATTGTCGGGTCCTCATGGTATAGGGACCTTAAGTTTAAAATTTCAAGTCGATCGGTTAATTAGGAATGGAGTTATCGTGTTCACAGACATACACACACACACACATACACACACACACACATACACACACACACACATACACACACACACACACACATACACACACACAGACCAATACCCAAAAATCATGTTTTTGGACTCAGGGGACCTTGAAACGTATAGAAAACTTGAAATTGGGGTACCTTAATTTTTTTTGGAAAGCAATACTTTCCTTACCTATGGTAGTAGGGCAAGGAAAGTAATAAGCTGTATTGCCAAGACTAGTGACAAAATTATCTCTATAACATTGAATGATACATTAAGATTTATTGATTCTCTCAATTTCTTGAATTCATCTCTTGAGAAATTGGCTGAGATCAATTCAAAATTTGATCTTCTATCAAAACATTTCTCCTCAAATAAAGCAGATCTATTGAAAACAAAACAATTTTACCCATACGAATATAAGAATAGTTTTGAGCAATTCCAAGAAACGAAATTACTTACTATTGATCAATTCTACAGTAGATTAACCGACAGTCAAATCACTGAAACAGAATTTCAGCATGCACAGAACATTTGGAAGCATTTCAACATAAAAAATCTTGCTGAATACCATGACCTTTACTTGAAAACAGACATTCTTCTATTAGCAGACATTTTTCAGAATTTTCGAACAAGTTTCATGCGTACCTATAATCTAGACCCAGCTCACTTCTTCTCTCTTCCACATTATTCTTGGTTTGCTATATTGAAAATTACAGGAGTAGAGCTCGAACTCTTGACTGATATTGATATGCACCTATTCTTTGAAAAATGAATAAGAGGGGGTCTAAGTGTCACTCTAGACTGCTAGATATGCAAAAGCGAACAATAGATATATGAGTAATTTCAACATAAATGAGCCAGAAACATACATTATCTATTGGGATTGTAATAATTTGTATGCCGTGGGTATGTCTGGAAATCTTCCACATTCAAAATTTGAATGGATGAGTGAAAGAGAAATAGAAGAATTTGATCCTCAAAAAATAACTGATTCAAGTTTAGGGTACATGTTGGAAGTGGACCTGGAATACCCCTCTCACCTTCAAAGCACACACATTTGCTTCCCTCTAGCACCCTTGAAAGAAACATCACCTACTGGTAGATATGAAAAACTAATAACTACATTCACAAACAAAGAAAAATATGTAATATATTCTGATAATCTAAAACTCTACTTAGAATTGGGTATGGTGTTGAAAAAAGTACACAGAGGTATAAAATTTGAACAAAGTAGATGGATAAAACCTTTCATTGATATGAATACACAGTTAAGGACAGTAGCAGATAATGAATTCGATCGAACCCTTTACAAGTTGATTGATAATAGTTGTTATGGCCACACTCTCATGAATGTTAAAAACCATACAGACTTTGAAATTGTAATGGATGAAGAGAAACTAGACAGAATCATCTCCAAGCCAAGAGTAAAAAAATCTGGTGTGGTACACTCACACAACTTTCCTTGCTCATATTTGAAACTATGATCAGACTTCTGTATATGTGTATATATAATTGTTTTCAGAGTACTTTTTCTTTGTGTGAATTGTGAAATTCGATGATTTTTTCAGTCATCATTTTTTTAAAGTCATCAAAACAGCTGTTCTACAGATGAAATATCTCGACTATGTGTTCTTTTTATGAACTGCACTACCTACCCACCTCATGCATGAGAAGGACCCCATTGGTTTCCCAGATAGGAGACTCGCCAGTTGACAGAGCTGATGAATAACTATACAGGGTATGAATTAGAAAAAAATTGGTCAAGTTATTTTTGAGAAAATCGTGAAAAACATGGTTTTTTAGTATGCCACCATTTTTCTCAAGAATATTACGGAGCTCCTGCAATTTTCCCAGAATAAAAACCCATGTCATTTGATAGGGCTTTTAAATAGCTATTCAAGGCAGGATTCAGACCCGGCTACTCTACAACTGATCATTTACAGACTGCGAATCAGATTATTGAGAAGTGCACAGAATATAGTATACCGATATACCTGGGTCTAATCGATTTCCATAAAGCGTTTGACAGTCTTAATCATTGTAGGATGTGGGATGCACTAAGAGAAACGGGAATAGATAGAGAATATATAAATGTTATTAGAAGTTTATACGAGAACACGGAGGTATATGTCGAGCTTGAGAGAAGAGGGAGAAATATTAAAATAGAGAAAGGACTCAAGCAGGGTTGTCCACTGTCCCCGATTATATTCAATTGTTGTTTGGAGTATATATTTCGCAGATTGGAGTGGGAAGGCAGAGGGCTTCGGATTAACGGCCAAGAGCTCACGAATCTCCAATTTGCAGATGATGTTATGATCATAGCAAGCAGCGCTATAGAGATGAAGGGAATGATAGAGGAATTAGTTGGTGCTAGTGAAGCGATGGGTCTCCATCTAAATGCACAGAAGACAAGAATAATGACCAATGCAGAAAGAATAAGTGTGCAAGTAGGCTGCGGAAGTATTGAGTATGTGGAGGAATATGAGTATCTGGGTCAGATTCTATCATTCACGAATAGAGCGGCAAAGGAAGTGAAACACAGGATTGACAAAGGATGGAAAAAGTATTGGGCTTTGAAAAGAATATTTAAGGGAAACTATTCCAACAATCTAAAAGCGAGAACTCTATCAATGTGCGTATACCCTGCAATACTATATGGAGCGCAGACCTGGGCACTCACAGAAAATCAAGATAAGAAGCTGGAGACGACGCAAACTAAAATGCTGAGAAGTATTCTTGGCCTGAAGCAAGTACAAAGAGTTACAAACAGGGATATATTAAGGAAAGTAAAGGTGAAGTACTTGCAAAAAGAGGCTCATGTAATGAAATGGAAGTGGGCCGGACACGTAGCGAGACTGCCTGAAGATCGATGGACAAGGATTTGCACGGAGTGGGTACCGATGGACAGGACCAGGAGACGAGGACGGCCACCGACCAGATGGAGGGACGAGTTGTGCCAGAGAGTGGGCCATGCATGGGCGACTACGGCCAGAAATAGGCAATTATGGGCTAAAATAATAAAGAAATTATGATTGTAAATATATTTTGTAAACAGATTTTTATGATTGTAATTAATTAATCAAGGACTGTCAACCTCAAATACCTCGTTAAGAGAGGCTTTTGTTCATGTAATGAATGTAAATAAAGCTTTATTATTATTATTATTATTATTATAGAATGAATGCCCAAAATTCGCTCTATCGATTCATCTTCAAGATCGGTGATGGTCGCGGGCTAACCGTGAAGCTGGCCCGCCGAATTTGA
This sequence comes from Nilaparvata lugens, assembly GCF_014356525.2. Taxonomy (NCBI): domain Eukaryota; kingdom Metazoa; phylum Arthropoda; class Insecta; order Hemiptera; family Delphacidae; genus Nilaparvata; species Nilaparvata lugens. The sequence goes on along the minus strand of NC_052518.1, from coordinate 61,179,805 downwards.
AAGCTTTTAAAGTCTCTCACGGTCGTATTTTTTGAGCCCAAAATTTGAAAATGGTATAGAATGAAAGCCAAAAATCCACTTTATCAAATGACACCTTCATCTTCAAGTTCGGTGATGGTCGCTGACTAATCGTGAAGCTGGCCCGCCAATATATAAACCCTTATAAACCCCATTTCCGGGTGAGCCCAAAAATCATAGCTTGGATATTCTGGAAGCCCAAGAAAAGCCCTAAATATTGGCATATGTTTCAAATTTTGGGCTCGATATGGTGGGGCCAGCTTCACGACGGTATTTCTGCTTACTTTTTTTCAAATGAATAAAAAATAAGGCCAATTTATTGAGCATTTTGAACAGATTATTTATGAGACGAAATTTCTTTGCTGCACATTGACATCGATTTTGAATCCAGTTAATCGTTGAGTGTAATAGTTATACATAATTTTATTGAAAATTATTATTAACAGCTTAATAATATACTTTTACAAGGATATTTGACAGTAGGTGTTATTGGGGATCCTATTCGATTGAAAAAAAAAACAATTTTTCTGATGCTTTAAAACTTTTATCCGCCATCTTGGACCTGCCATTTTAAATCCAACTACATTTTTTCAATAGGAAGGTCGTCATAAAATGATACAGAGTTTCTAAAGAAAATGGACATTTTCGGTGGGAATCGATGAATTTCAGCTGCTTGGAAAAAATAATTCATATAATATTGCTATGGAATTTACACATGTTCGCGAGTGGTATGAAGGAGGAACAGAGATGGAAACAAATAGAGGGAGATAGAGTGATGAGAGCCAGAAATGCCAGAATGTGGCAGCAGGGGCCTGGCTGATGATGACAGGTCCCTATTGTCTATAGACCTGAGTCATCTTTTTTTGTTTACAACTCTAGGGGATTCTAGAAAGTACTGACTACTTCTGGTTTGTTTATTGTGTGGATAATAGGGATGAAGCCTTCACCCTTCTGTATTACCTTTAAACAACACATTGACGTGAAAATACAACACTGTCGTGTGCTGTTTGGACAACTATTCCCTCTTTTTATCACCCCCTCTTTCCCACTGAATTTTCGGCTGCTCATATTCACAGCTATCATCAGGGCATAGTACATGACCTATGCCGCCCATGTCTGGTTCCCATACCTATCGAAGACCAATAGAAAACGACTATTTGGCCTTCAAAACAGACTCATAAGAACCATCTGCAACTTTCAATACACAGTGAACAATAGGCTACTCTTTGAATATGTCTCCACTCCCCAACTGATTGACTTCATTCAGCTCACATCAAGAAAACTTCATGACACAGCATCAACGTCGTGGCGTACATCAGTAAGGCAGATGTACGAGATACCACGACCAGTTCAAACCAAAAAGCCACTCCCTTTTCAACAATGGTGGCCAGACTGATGGTCAGCAACTTGACGTTAAGGTCACCATTTTAAACAGCTCGTAATCCCCCTGAGGTGAACCCATCTCCATCACACTTCTCCCAAAAAAGTGAATTTGGCAAAAAAAAAATGAAATGTATAAATTTATAAATAAATAAATTGTCAAATGAACAAATATATACATAAATGGAAAATAGATAAATATTCATAGATACAAATATATTACAAATATTCAATATTATAACTGACTATTCAATCATTCGGTGATGCATTTTACAACTATTCCATATTACAAAACTTAATATTACGAAACATATTATATTATATCTTTAAAAAAAAAGCCAAATTCACTTAAGGTTATTATCTAGGAGCAACCCAAAAATTTTCAGTTCTGTTAATGCTATGAGCAGTCATAAGGCAAACCAGCCTAAGGCACTGCCAATTAGGGTGATTCACTCATCCTGTTCCACCCACAGTCAGTCCTTCTGTATTGTTCTGGAATGAAAACGTTAGGGTAATAGAGGGATCGCTCGCCTAATCAGTCAGTCAGTGATGAACAAGTGAGTGATAAGAAAGACGTTCAGTGGTAAACGAACAGATTGTCAGCCGTACCCAAAGCCTGGCTGCTTAGTGGTAATAATTGTGATAATTCTACAGTGACAGTTATGGTAACAGTATCAAAATATTTATCTAGTGTGGTAAAGTGATAATTATTATTATTGTCGTGACAGTTGTATAAATATACGAGATACAGGACAGTGATACAGATACGCGAGCACGTGATACAGAAGATACGTGGTACGTGAACACTGTGATACAGAGTCCTGGTATGAGATACAGACAGTGATATTGTTGCATACTGTGTTGATGAACTGTAGAGATATTAGAGAATGTATTTATAAAGGATTAATTTTTATATTAATCTTTATAGTGCAATTATAACTGCAAGTGTTGTCAGCTCATTCTATAGTTATAGAACCCACAAAAAACTAGGTTTTGCAGAGGGAAAATCCGTAACAATATTCTTATTCATCACTAGCTCGAAATTAAAGCAATTTCGTGCATTTTTCAAATGCAGTTTCAATTTCTTGTCGAAAAAGCTACTGTATTTGAGAATTGTACGAGCATTGACCTTTTTGCAGCTTTGGCTTTTCTACTGGAAGTTATGCTCAACGCTCGTGGAGGGAGAATAATTTTCAGTGAAAAGGCCACAGTTGGAATTGAGATGTAACTGGGTAAACATGTAACGGTGTGCGAGCCTCGGTCCTCTGATTGGGCCCATTTCCCATTCAGAGGGACAAATTGTTAAGTTTCCAGCTATCAGTGAATTTTATCTAGATGAATAGGGAACCAAATTTTATATAGTTAGTAGGAGTAGAATCAGAAAATTATTTGTGCATGTGAGTTCAAGTATAGTGAGTTCTATTAAAGCGTATGTGAGTGTTTCTGAAGAGTCCAAGTTTGAATATTGTTAAAATGGTGAGTGCCGAACTTTTGTTGTTTTTCTTATTAAGCTCAAAATTTAGTTTCATAGAATGACCGAGGCCCAAATTTAAATGCAGCAAGTTAGCAGGTTCCCAAAATGTGTAGATTGGAATTAAATATATTTTTTGTGAATCAATTGCTGAATCACTTTGTTCTGTTTGAAAATTTGACATGTTACCTGACTTTTATTAATTCATTCTATTTACTTAGAGTTCAATAGACCTGAAGTTAAATTTTATTAGTATTTTTCATTGAAGTTCCTGACTCGTAGTTGCTAGCTTTACATTGGTGCGCAGCAGTGGTATAGACTGCAAAAATGTCTATCAAACCACATGTATTTTTTTATATTTCATATTTGGAAGATTAATAAATAGAGACTAATATGTCACCGGTTACAGAAATGATTTCAGGTGTGGTGTAGGGTTTAAAAATACCTCCACCGGTTACATAATGGTGTCATGTGTGTGGGGTTTGTCTGCAAAAATGACAAACATTCAAATGCCAGATTAATCAATAGTTTTGTGGATTGATAAGAAGTATTGAGAAAACAGCCTGTTTCAAAATTAATAATTTCTTAGAAACACAGCAGGAGCATAACATTTTATTGTGATAACATAACTATGTAAGTGTGATACGTGAAATATTTTGAGATGAAAAGTGTTAGTTTCTGTTATGAAAGGAGTTTTGAAATCTGGAAATTTGAATTAAAAATTATTTTGTAGTTGAGCATATTATGAAGATGAAAATCAGTTATCCGTTGTTGAGCTTGGGAATATTGCCGAGTGAAATTCGATTCCAAGATCTGGAACAATGGAATAGAAATTTGTAACATGAGCTTTCCGGTGACTGCAAAAGTTGGCAACATTGCACCAGACTGATGAAATTATAGAAAATGTAGAACGCATTGTTCAATAGAGAGAAATGATTCTTGTTAACTTGAAAAACTTTGTTTTGTAACTTTTTGTTCAAATGAGATTATTCATTTTCGTTATGGAAGATGTTAAGTGGATTTTTTTGTGTTTTGTAAGAGATAGTCCAAGGAGGTATGAAGTTGATTTTAATATCCAGTTGTATTTCGAGAAAAAAAGTTATATGCGAGAGATTGAGATGATTAGATATGATATGGAAGAATGATGAATGAATAGTATTATTTCCGCCCGTTTGAACTGAATACTCACTTTACGGCTGGATCGAGTAGGTTGTAATTTGAGATTTCGGTTTATTCTGGGCAGAAATTATTGGTAAATAAGGTAAAATGGATTAATATGTGATTTTTAGTACTCAGCGGGACTGAGGTACTAAGGATAATACAGGCGGTATTATCGAGTGGTGACGACGATCTCAGCGGGACTGAGAGGTTTTGGAATCGGGAATTCCAAGGTGCGATTGAATTCGGGAAATTCAATGAAAGAGATAACACAGTTAGGTGAACTAGTGTTATGGACATGGATCGGGCATCCATAGTTTAGCTGTTTAGAAGTTCTTGATTACAGGCATTTTCGTCTATGCTGGCTCTTAAGAGGATGATAGGGAAATTGGCCGGCCATCAAGTAGTGGAAGTATTTCGTTTCATGGTTTAGTTCTATTATTCGACTAAGCTAAGGCTGCGAATAGATCTAACCTGAATAATTGAAAGAGAGATAGCTGACTCGGAAGTGTATGTTGGAAAGGGAGAGAAAAAGTGTGGATGGTGTAGATATCAACAAGTGTATATGAGTGAGAATGACCAATGAGAGAGAAAGTAACGGTTTAAGAGAGAAGAAAATACTCCTTGGACTGAACAATGAGAACAATGAAAATTAGAGTAGAACAGTAAATCGTAATTATATTATTTTGTGAACGAGAGTAGAAATGAAATGAAAGAAGGCGAAGAAGAACATGAGAAGGAATATAGAATAAACAGTGGTAGAGACAAACGGAAAATAGTTGAAAACGTAATAGATAATTGAATCAATAATTAGTTGGACCTTATGACTACAATATTGAAGGCTAATCTGAAAATGCAAGCTGGCAGGCTATTGTTCTGAAAGTGTAGTTAGAGAGATAGAACAATTATAATTTATTTCGAAATTAATTGATACGAGATAATGAAATGACAGTTGATAATGACTTAGGAAATAATTTGAAGTTTAAGGAAATATATCATGCGTTCAAATTTATTGTTGTCTTATGTGAAAAGTGAATATTTTGAGTTGAATTAATTTTAAAGGGCCCGGTCATTTCTATTTTGAGCTACAGTGTTAGTAAATTTTTCTGGGTCTGGCACACCCGATTCTCATGTAAGTTGTGAGTCTTGATGAAATGTTGAGTGATAACAGTTGAAAAGGTTAGTTCCTGTTGGAAGAAACAGTGATTTGTCTTCTGGGATATCACGGCCTGTCTACAAGAGGCTACTGTGAGTGATGGGCCATTCCATCTATGCCCCACGCCCGATGACATCATTGCTACTGCTGATGTGATGTTCACTGTTCCGGGAGGATGCTGACTTCCTGATGTCGCTGAGGCCAGCGAACCGCTGACTGGCTTCCGACTGCCAGAACTTACCTACAGCTGTATTGCAGTTTGCGCTGATGTCAACCACCTACCACGGGCTGAGATGTCTGGGTACTACCGTCAGGTGCATGGGTGCATCTTTTCGACCACCCCCAACCATGTCGGAGTGCTGTTCCAGGTTCCGGCTCAGGCGAAGATGATGATGTCAACCGAAGATGAGAGTATCAGAGTGTCAAGTGTTTAGAGTGAGAGAGCAAGTGTGAATGAAAAATAATGATAGTGAATTTGTCTTTTTTAGGGGAGGGGGTAATGTAATAGTGTGAATATTGAGTGGGTATTATTGTAGTTGTTTGTGTGTATCTTTATTATTTTTCAGGTTTTTGAACTGAAATGGACTTTGATTTTACTGTTTGTTGAACCCTGCGTTTTTAGTGTGAGAATTGACACTGTCTTGTTTGAATTTTGCTAACTGTTGCTTAGATGTCGAAATTAAAGCAATTTTCGTGCATTTTTCAAATGCAGTTTCAATTTCTTGTCGAAAAAGCTACTGTATTTGAGAATTGTACGAGCATTGACCTTTTTGCAGCTTTGGCTTTTCCACTGGAAGTTATGCTCAACGCTCGTGGAGGGAGAATAATTTTCAGTGAAAAGGCCACAGTTGGAATTGAGATGTAACTGGGAAAACATGTAACGGTGTGCGAGCATCGGTCCTCTGATTGGGCCCATTTCCCCTTCAGAGGGACAAATTGTTAAGTTTCCAGCTATCAGTAAATTTTATCTAGATGAATAGGGAACCAAATTTTATATAGTTAGTAGGAGTAGATTCAGAAAATTATTAGTGCGTGTGAGTTCAAGTATAGTGAGTTCTATTAGAGCGTATGTGAGTGTTTCTGAAGAGTCCAAGTTTGAATATTGTTAAAATGGTGAGTGCCGAACTTTTGTTGTTTCTCTTATTAAGCTCAAAATTTAGTTTCATAGAATGACCGAGGCCCAAATTTAAATGCAGCAAGTTAGCAGGTTCCCAAAATGTGTAGATTGGAATTAAATATATTTTTTGTGAATCAATTGCTGAATCACTTTGTTCTGTTTGAAAATTTGACATGTTACCTGACTTTTATTAACTCGTTCTATTTACTTAGAGTTCAATAAACCTGAAGTTAAATTTTATTAGTATTTTTCATTGAAGTTCCTGACTCGTAGTTGCTAGCTGCTAGAATAGGTGACAATTAGTTAATGATGATAATCTGTGTATTTGAATGAACGAATCCACTAAAAGCTCACAACCAATCAAGGATTCAACAAGAGATTTGATAGCATAATTTTGGTAAATATTATAGAAGAGAAGAAAAACCCCCCTCCGTTTACATTGGTGCGCAGCGGTGGTATAGACTGCAAAAATGTCTATCAAACCACATGTATTTTTTTATATTTCATATTTGGAAGATTAATAAATAGAGACTAATATGTCACCGGTTACAGAAATGATTTCAGGTGTGGTGTAGGGTTTAAAAATACCTCCACCGGTTACAACTATATTCTTACTCTATTCATGATAGCACTGAAGTTGATTCCATAACCACGGAGCACTAGAATTAGCCATATTCAATTACATACTTTAATGTTACATACTTCTGTTTAGTATTTTAAACAGACTCTACTTCGTATTATACTTTATGAGTTTAATCATGGTATAATCTCATTTGTTGCTTATGATTAGCTGACAGAGGGCAGATTAGCCGTTTTCACACTTACCGATTCCATGGCATTACATGGATGGACAAGAAGCTCTCCGAATGGTTGATTCTTGATAATTCAAACCAATTAGCCAATCTTAGAGCTTCCTGTCCTCTTGTGTCATGTCGTGTCGTCGAGGGACCAGTAGTGTGAAAACTTACTCTTAGAGAATATGAATCCCATATCTGGGCTCAAAGCAAATATGAATGAATGCAATCGGCTGCTCATGTTCAACTATCCATATCTCGATTACTGAATTCTATGTTCAGAACAAGCAGTAGCCCTGCTTCATAAGTTACTCCAAATCCACCCCTTTTCCATTATAAAGCTCATTCGCTCGCCTACTAGGGGGATGCGCCCCCTGGACATTGGAAAGTGATTCACAGGCTAACTCCGCTCACCCTTTTCTCGATTTAGCCATGCTAAATCTTTTCATGATTAATATTACATCAAAAGTTTGGAACATACATTTTGCGGGGGCAAAATTTCACTTTCCACCCTGTAAAGGTGCTTGAAGTGTACATACACTAATATGATTCAAACAGGATTAGAGAATATTCTGTAAGCTTTATAATGACATCCAGTTGAAGATGGTAAGTCCATTTTCAACAGCTAAAGCGTCATAGGAAAATGAGAGAAAAGTACAATTTGCAGCGGAAGTTCAAGCTCCCAAGAAATTAGATTTCAAGTTTTTGAAGTTATATTGATAATGAAACAAGTAGTTGAAATGAGATATATTATATCTCCGAACATTGTAGTATCATTAGTTTAGAATCACCAATTGATCTTATATACTCTATATAGAATTACTGGTGATTTTCAGGAATCTTCTACTTTTTTGCCGCCATCTTGTTTTTCCATGATAATAAATATATTTGAGATAGCCATCATGGATATTCTCTTTCTACACATGATAACGAAAAGATCGATACCATTTCCAAGTCTGTACCCTCAACGAATCATGAGATATACGATTTTCCAATTGTTATTTCAAATTCCAAATATTTTTTATTACTTCAAGTATTCACAGTGGGAAACTCAATATTACGGGATTCCTCCACAAAGACTAAACGTCTGCGTGTGGAGGAGAGTTCCATAGACAACACAAGCAGTCACTACATAAAATAATTATAATAGAAAAGATAAGCTTCGGAATATAATAATGATAATAGTGGATTAAATACAAATTCAAATAATAGTAAAATAAGTAATAATACTTAATTGAGAAATAAAAGATAGAAAGAAAATATCAACTAAACTTAGGATTGATATTATTTCTTGTGCAGGCCAATAAATCCCAGGGAATGAAAGAGGCTGTGAGTTTGCGTCATGTATATATTTTATAATGTAATTAATTGATAGAGGGAAAAAATCAATTTAATAAATCCTTTGATAGTTCTTGCTTCCTGGTAGTTATCGAATATAACGTGAGCGGAGCAGAGCTTCGGCTGCCTCCCAGCCAATGTGATACAGCCACCTGTTCACACCCCTTCGGTAAGCGGCTAGACTATACACCTCCGCCTCTCTTATTCCATTCGGCAAGTTTCTATATAGAATGTGAGCCAGGTAAAATGAATTTGACAGTTCTGACCCATGTGTTGGTTGTGGAACATCATAATTATAGTTGGTCCTGTGGCGAGTTTCATACCGGAAATTTAAATTTGTTTCACCTAAGATCTGGGTTTTGTATTTTTTCAAGTGAATTAATAATGTTTTGATGAAGATCTGTCTGATATTTAGAACCGGGAATTCTGAAAAAAGCAAGCTAGTCGGATATCTATGGCCTTTTTTCAAGATTGTTTTAATAATTGCTCTCTGTGTGACTGCCAGTGGTTCCAAGAGTGTAGAGGAAACACCCCCCCCCCCCCAAGCCAGGATACCATACTGGATCAGCGACTGAGCATAGGCGAAATATACTTTCCTACACTGATAATAATTTCCTGTGCCTACTTTTGACACACTGAAGATGTTGCCCCCAACTCAACTTGTAATCAATTATAACACCCAAGTATCTGTAATTATCAACTCGTTCAATAGTACTACAGTCACAATCCTGCATCCTTGCGTTTCCACAAGATTGCATTTTTAACATTATTGGGCCAGGATCAGCCTGGTTTCTTGTTACAATTGGCATAAATTTGGTTTTGGTGACATTAACCGTTAGACAGTTGTTGTCGAACCAACTTTTTATTTTGGCAAAATCTATTGTTGCACTGCAATAGGTCCTCTCACAAGTGCCTCCTGTTGACACCAATACTGTTTCGTCCGCGAATAAGAACATTTTTCCATTGATTTGTAACTTTGAAAGATTATTTATATAAATAAGGAATAGTAATAGCCCAATGGTACTTCCTTGGACCACACCATATTCAACAGGTTCTGTTTCGCTAATTGTGCCATCAATGGAAACATACTGCTGTCGATTGTTGAAATAACTTTTAAACCATTTCAGTGAATTATCTTTTATTCCAATATTCTCGAGTTTGGTGATTAGTTTATCTCTACCAACGGAATCAAAGGCCTTGGCCAAGTCTAAAAATGTAATTGAAATTTTATTTTTTATTTTTGTGTTATTTGATATAAACCGGGTCAAGTCAAAAAGAGCGTCGGAAGTATTCCTGGGCTCTTGAAACCCATATTGGTTTTCAGAAATTAAATTATTCATGGAGAGTAATTGAAATTATTGCTAACCTCCTCAATTTTCTGTGAGTTAGTTATTTCGTGCGTTTGGATGAATGATTTTATAGGAAAAGGCTGCTTCTTGTCAGGCCGGCCAGATATTTCATTTATAACTGCCCAGAGCTTACTTGGGTTATGAGAAGATTCTTCAATTTTATTTTTATAATACGAATGTTTGGCTTGTTTAATTGCAGAGTGTAGAGTATTTCTATGTTGTGTAAATTATTTTTTTAATATTTGGTTGAAAGGTTGTTTGTTGAGTCTTTTTCCAAGTCCCATGCTGATCCATGGCTTAATTTGGGGTTTCTTAGCTGATAGTTTTATTTTAGAAATTTTAGATTCGATAATGTTTTGGAGAATATCAATGAATCGGTCAGCAGCCATATCAACATCAGTTTGTTCAGTGACGCTGTCCCAATTTTGTCTACTTAGTGATTCTCTTATTCCATTCCAATTTGTTCTTGTTACGAATTTATCAACACTGGAAGGTTTGAGTGAATTGACAGATAGTAAATTCAAACATATCGCATAATGGTTAATAACTGAGGACTGTAAAATAACAGAAGATGCTTCAAAAAATCGTGGGAGTCTGATAAAAAAGTGGTCGATACACGTGCCACTAGCCGGACGTGTGGCCTTATCAATGCAGGCTAAATAAACAGCATCATTCAGGACATCAAGGTAACGCTCTTCAGTAGAGTTGGGAGCAATCTTCAGTAGATCACAATTAATATCACCGGCTAATAGGCGAATAGAGAGCTATTCGACTGTTCGTTACAATACATTTATAGGGCATCTATGAAAGCAGAGAGGCTAGAGTTAGGACTGCGATAGACAGCCAGAAGCTCACATGGAGCATCCGCCCACTCACATGCATGTGGCCAGACCGCCAATTGAAAGCTCACTGCACGAAACTGATAGCTCGCTATCAATATAGACAACCAACCCATCGTTCTGGTTAAGGCTATTATACGTTCTGAATAAATTATATCCTGGAATTGTAACTAGGCTGCTTTCATCTTTTAACCATGCCTCTGATAAAATTATACAATTAAATCTATGTTTCAGCCCATGTAGAACAGTTAAGAATTCATCAATATTCCGCTCATAGCTACGAATATTTTGGTGAATCACAGAAAACCCAATACACTCGCGATTCTCAAAGCCCTCCTCATCCCCAGATAAATAAAAAAAAATCATTAATATCTTTGCACTCTATACATCTAATGGACGGAGTATCTAACTCATCAAAAACGTTCCTCATCATTTATAATTTTTCTGGTAGCCCGGCCTCCTGGCAGAAAGCCACCGTTATGCGTTCATTACGTTGACAAACAAGGAATATATTTCTCTAGTGAAGAAACTTGGGTTTGAAACTATGGTAAACAGAAAGTTATCAATAATATATTATATTGAAAAAGGTGTTTTCAAAAATAAATAACTGAGATAAAATTAGAAAGAAAAATTGAAAAGAAGTAGAAGTAAAAAATCTATATATCTATTATGTTAAGTGGCGGAATATTTATGATGATAAGAAACTTACGGAATATTAATTTTCAATGATATCATTTTAAAGATGTAGTGATATTGATTTTGGGGATAGAGAATTATCGCAAAAACGTGGATGAATAGAATAAAGGATAGAGGTTCAATACGTAATTATGAGTACAATAATTATCAAGTCTCTCTATCTGTCTACTAATCCAAAAATAGCCTTGCTCTTTTGTCTACAATAGAACAGAGCTAGCTGCTTATTCGCAACGAGCATTTAATCTTCATAATCAATGATAACTTGTTACTCTATTAAAACTTATCAGAACCGTACTGAAAAAGATAATAATTCCTCACAGCAGCAGCAAGCTAGAAATAATAGCTATTATTGTTTCCGAATCGTATCTGGGCTGTCGGATAATAGATCATTATTGTAATGGGAATGCCTTATACATTCCAGATTCCAATTCCCTATCTATGCATAACTTACTTATCTAAATACATTATACAGATGAACACAAAATTTTATATATTTTTATGTTTGGTATAGGGTTGAAAAAAACATGTTTACCGCTGCTACTGTACTTTTTTCTCTTTTTCCGATGACGTTTCAGCCGTTAAAATTGGACTTACCATCTTCAACTGGATGTCATTTTGAAGCTTGGAGAATATTCTATAATACTCTTTGAATAATATTAGTGTATGTCTACTCCAAGCACCAGGGTGGAAAGTAAAATTTTGTCCCCGAAAAATGTATGTTCCAAACATGTATGTTCCTAGTATTGAAACTCTCATAATTATTATGATTCTCATAAATATTATAATGTGAGTATTTCTATACACTCTAGTGGTAGAAAGAATCCGATATCTCTCACTATAACTGATTACCAATCGATAAGAAAATTTCTGTCAATTATGGCTGCCATCTTAAATTCTTTAATGATGACGAATATTTTCGTTGTTTCCATCATCAATATTCTTATTCAGCTTGTTCTAACGAAGAGATTGAGACCATTTGCAAATCTTTATCATTAATAAAGTATTAATATAAGTATCATTAATAAGTCGTGAAGACATATCATTTTGAAGCTGAGAAAACTATTTTCATAAATTCCTTAAATGTCAACAATTACATTGATTCAACATTCTCCTGGATGAGCATCGGAAACGAGTAGCTTCCACGTTCAGTGTCTACAAATATTTCTACAATAATAAATAATAATTTTCTATAGTAGTAAATCTAATAATTAACTTACAGTTTACTTACTGTATCATTTTTAAGACTTATTAGTGTAATTTTGTGTGTACAGTTGCTGTAAAACTTGATTTTATCTTTTGTCGTACTCTATTAAATATTTGACTTTGCCCATTTCTCTGAGAACTTAACGGCAATAAAATCATATTCATTCACATTCAATAGGGAAAAGAGAATGTGGGTGCGCTCTCTAGTTAGTTTTCGTTTGTTGAAAGGGGCCTCAATATCTTTTTGATCAAGATATTCAACTATTTTTAGAAAACATTACGCCACTATGAGAAAGCTATGATGACTTCATGAATATATTATTGGCTTTACTGATATTTATATGCACCTAGATCAATTATTTTGTTTTTGGGTATTCTTGTCCCCTAGAAACTTCGAATAACTTCTCACAAAACCATCTCTCACGCTGCTCTCCTCTTCAGAAGGTCAAGACTCATGATAGAACTCAGAAGAGGTGTCGCAATCAGCTGGTTGATTTTGAAAACCAATTATGAGTAATTCGGTGTATATTTTTTCACTTGTAATTTGACTACAATCTATCACTTGGTTAATGAGCAGATCGATTCTAGCTTCAATAAATATGTTAGAGTTTGACACTAAAGGGTTTATCATTCTTTCACAGTCTGATTGAGCAATGCCTATGCACTGTTACTTTCAGTATCACTCTGCTACATTTACACCAGAACTACAGGCTTCTTCCTTTTCAGTCTCCTCACTGTAGTAGAGCTGTCAATGAGGTTTGGAGCTTGGAGTTTTTGATGACTATGAAGAGTCTCTTCATGGTTTCTGGCAGCCTTTGTGATCATGACATTGACTGCTTCCAACTGCAGGTCCCTGTGGAGATCCGAGTTTCTGACTAAGTATGGAGCATTGACAGCATTCCTCGATACTTTTTTCTGGAATTTCTAGATGATGTTTATGTTACTTTTCCTTGCACAGCCCCACAGCTGGATGCCATACAACCATACAGGCCGTAGAATCTGTCTATACAATAGTGATTTATTGTAGGTAAAAAGACTTGAATTTCTCCCCAATAACCAATAAATTTTTGAGTATTCAACAATTCTTCTTTCTTTTTCTTGACGTGTGACTTTCATCGCAGTTTTGCATCTAGTGTCATTCCAAGATACTTAGATTCATTCTGCAGACTTCTGAGTTGTTTATTCTTATTGGGATGTACACATAATGCAAAGACAACATGTGTGGACTTGCTTTCATTCAACTTATATAGCCAGTCCACTTCTCTATTTTCTTGATGGCTTCTTGTGCTTTACTTGAAACTTCCTCATTAGTTTCTCCAACTGCTAAGACAGCTGTGTCATCTACAAGAGTTGCAATAGTGTCATTTTCTGGCCCAGGAAGATCGCTGGTGTAGAGCAGGTTTATAGTAGGGCCCAAGACACTTCCTTGAGGTGGTAAGCAATTCTAGCTTTAATTGATGTTATTTATGCCACACTTTATCAAATGCCTGAGCGACGTCTAAAAAGATAGCAGCACAATATTTTTTCTCTTCTATATCTAGAGTCTTCTCAATGACATGAGTGATTTAATGGACTTCCTGAACTGTTGAATGTTTTCCTCTAAATCCAAACTGATGATCAGCAATGAGTTGTCCACTCTCTATAACATGTTTAAATCTGAGAGCAAAACTTCTCCAATGATCTTGGCCATTATGAGGTATGTGTCTATAATATGATGCATCATGTGGTGGTTTACCTGCCTTGGGGACTGCTGTTCTCATTGAAATCCATTTTGCGAGCTACAGAGTCATTGAGCCATATGAATGAAGTTGAGCGTTTGCTTACACTTCTAAAATATGGAGCATATGCTTCATTTTCTATGAATGAACGTGAGCAAAACCTTTTGCTCATGCTTATCAAAAAATAGTTTGAGCATTTGCTCAAAAGAAAAAGCTTATGCTCAAAATTGTATGAATAAACTGGAGCATTTGCTCAACTTTTGAAGCAAATGCTTCAAAATAGGTGGGTCTAGTCTGAAGCAGCTTTTCACCTTTTGCTCATAGTAAAATGGCTCAACTAATTCGTGTGAGTGAGAGGAAACTATAGCAGATACGATCACAACCAATAGTTGAGAACTATAAAACTCTTTTCAGATTCAACCATGATATATATCACCATTATTCCTACAAAAGAATAAATACAAGAGATACCTATATCCTTGATTTTGGTGGTGGGATTGGAGTTAATCTCAATTAAATTGTTATCTGCAATGAAATGGTTCACCTTACTTAGATGTTCGTCCTTATCCATTATTAGTCATTTCAACCAGTACAACACTACGAATTTAGTTTTATCATAAAATTGTAAGCATACATTAGTCAATAGTTTTTCCATTTACGTATTTGTTTTATTATCTTTCACACTTGTTTTCTTGGTTCTTATTTTGTACTCAAAGTAAATTTTATTATCATGGCGATTCTGTTGCTTAAGCCGCCATTTTGTCACACCGTTGAGGGGAAGGAGACTGTCTAGCTAGGCCAATGGCAGGCGTTCATGCCCTCGACCAATAGCAGTACTCGCCTACTAGTATAAATTCTGCTGCTCTTGTATTTAGTTTTAGTTTATCAGAGATTGACAATGGCGTAATAACCGAAACCGGTCTTTCTAATTATCAATAAATCAGTGTTTTTTTGACAATTTCTTAGTCTTTTTCATTCAATATGAATAATTACCACAATATCAACTTCTCAACTACACAAAAAAAAAGAAAAAAATTATATGTAGGATCATTTTTATAGTTTTGTTGATTTCTTGATCCATTCTCGAACAATAACAATTAAAATTCATTCACGGTACCAATATATATTTTTCAAAATCCAATTGAACTTAGCAATCGTAAAAGTATAATGAGGTCATTGCATTTATCTCTGACTCGCTTTCAGGTTCATTTAACATTTTGTGGTAGCAATGCAATTGGATGTTATACTTTTACTCGATTTATAATAATAATAAGTATTTTGAATAAATTCAAGTTTTGTATTCAAGAATGAATATTCAAGAAATTGTTCAGTTGCAGTATCTTCTTACAATATTCATCAATTTTTAGGTAGTCTAATTAAGATTTGCAATAACTTTTTTTAACTTTTCTTCAAACCACTAACCAATAACGTTACCAAATCAAACTTGTAATAACTATTTTCTTATTTCATTAGTCAGGTTTTTCCAAGTCTGATCATGAGAAAGGAACCAGAAACTAGTTATTCATCAGCTCTATACCATAGTGGGAGAGGGTGAAACACACCTCAATGGAAATAGTGGAATGACAGGTGTATACCGCTATACTTCCTGGAAGATATAATATCGGTAGAAAAGACAACATTCCTGCACTGTTGTCTATTATTGGAAGCAATCCTCTATGCGAGAAGGACAGTCCTAAGTTTTGGTTTCACAATATTGCCAGAAACGTGAGTGACGAAGGTTCTACAAAATCGGCACTAATTTTTTCAATTCTTTTCACTACGCGAGTGTGACGACCAGTTTCAGCTTATTATGACATTAGCAAGTGTCAAAATGAATTATTTATTTATTTATTACAAAAACAAGGAAGACTGCAGGCTATTTACTTATAAGGAAGTAAATACTAAGGTTTACTAAAGTGACTAGGGTTGACTTCCTAATCATAACAATATTCATTTAGACACTTGACAATGTCGTGATTAGCTAAAACCGGTCAAGAGAATAGCAGGGTAGACCTACTAGTGATTCGATAAGGCTTCAAGTATCCCTGTAGAAATAAATGAAAAATATGAAACAACCATCCCGTTTAACAATCGAATTCTGTTTAAATAAGTTTAAAACGGGATGGAATGTGAATTTTTTCATGTAATAATACATCGCAATCATATTATAGAAAATTGTCATAAATCGAAAAAAACTTTTCAAAATGGAAATCGAGCAACAGTTCAATAGAAACTCCAAAGTCAATTATTTTCCCCTGATAACAACAAAGATAAGTAACAACATACTGAACTTTGGCTAAACCACTGAAGAAAGATTATATATTATTATTTATATTATATATACTGGCTTATACACTTATATACAATATCATATACAATACAGCAAAATTATAGATGAATTTACATAATATAGACTAAGAAAATAATTATTGAACTGTATATGATATGAAAAAAGCAATCTGTAATAGCTGTAGATAATTATATTGTTATGCATCTACATGAATTGGCGAGCTTTGGACATATCAATGTCCATTCTTCGGAAAGAATATTAAAAAAATCCTCCCCACTAACTCTCTACCAAAATGTTAATTTCATTAATTAAACCAAGGATTTATTTATTAATGGAAATATTGTAAAAGTTTTAATTAATATGAATATTTGAGAGAAAAAAAACAGAAAATTGATAAAGTAGATTAATTATATAGGTAGATAAGATGAAATTATTGATTATGCAGTGGATAATTAAAATAACATGAGTTTATTATATATATATAATTCATTCTATAACAGGTTTAAAGGTTTTATATTGGTCGAATGGGTGAGGGATGGTTGTCATGTGATCGTTCTAGGGCTGGACAGTTTCAGTCATTTGTTCCAAAAGATGTTTTTTTTAAAGTCAAGATGAAGCTCGCTCGACTCTCGATGGACCTGATAGAAACAGAAAGTGCATTCCATGCACGACAGGCACTGACTAAGAAGGATTTTGTGAAAATAGTAGTTCGATGATTGGGTATCCTTAAAGTACTTTCTCCGGTTCTAGTATGTGAAGCATCTATCCTCCTACCTTCAGAGACAAATTTGAAATCATCTTTAAAATGGTTCGGATTACCATATTTCAAGATATCTCTAACAAGCTTGACTATTCAAAAAAGCCTTTGATCGGGAAGCTTTTAAGTTGAACTAGCAATGTTGGCTGGGGTGATATGATCATGGCGTTGGAGAGAGTATAGGAAACGTAGACAATAATTTTGGCAACGCTGTAGCTTATCATTCAGAGTGACTTGCATATCGTTAAGAAAAGAATGCATTAAATGTGGGAAGATGAGAGATTGAACCAATAATAATTTAATGTTTCTAGGGAGGATATCGTGCATTTTCTTCAATGCATGCATGGCTGAGAATATCTTTTTACAAGTTTTGTTCACTTGTTCTGACCAGTCAAGAGTATTATTCATAATAATGCTTAAATTTTCAACTGAGCTACAGTAAGGAATGTCATCATCGTCTACACTAATTTCAAGGTCAATATTGTTTATAAGACGAGGATATCCAATTATAATGGGTTTTGTTTTGATGGGATTAAGCTTGAGGCCATTTTTCTTCGTCCATTCCACTATCAAATTGATATCCTGATTCATTATTCAACTGTTTCATTAATTTCTGTTATGGGACAGCTTAAATAGATTTGAAGGTCGTCTGCATAAGTATGGAAACTGGAGAATTTGATAATGGAAGAAAGGTCATTAGCATACAACGTGAAGAGGAGAGGGCCTAAAATTGAATCTTGTGGTACTCCATGCATAACGTTTTTCCAAGTTGACTTATTGTCACCGACAGATACACATTGTTTCCTACCTAATAGATGGGATTTGAACCAAACTAACGAGTTGTGACTGGAACCAAGAATAGCCAACTTATTCAAAAGGACTGTATGATCAACAGTATCGAATGCTTTAGAAAAATCAAATAGGGTGAGGATGGTGCATTTTCCTTGGTCCATAGCTAACCTTATATCATCAGTGACACGAAGCAGAACTGTCTCAGTTGAATGAAATTTCCTAAAGCCTGATTGAAAGTTATGAAGCTTACTATTCTTGTCTAGAAATTTTACAACTTGAGCATGAATGAGTCTTTCTAACACTTTGGACAATGCAGGTAGAAAACTAATTGGTCTAAAATCCTCAACTTTATTGGGTGATGGAACTTTATTTAGAGGGCGAACCAGAGCAAACTTCCAGTAGCTGGGACTGGGATTTGGCCTGCTTGAACAACCTCGTTGGGATCACTAACAATGAGAAGGTCAATGAGTGTGTCTGATTCATTAGTATGATGAGTTGGATCGAGAGGTAAAATAGTCATGTTTGGGCATTGGAAAATAGTAGTCAGTTGAAAGTAGTCAAAGTTACGATTTGTCATATTGAAGTCGGTGTTCATATTCCACATAACTAGTATACGGTTATAACAAGGCATAAGAGAAAGCAAGGCATTTTTGAAAGCTGTAAAATGACCTATTTTTATTGGGCGATAACAGATACCAACGAGTAATTTATCAGTACTAGATAAGGATGATTCAAGTAGCATAAACTCTGGTCTGGAACAATACTCTTGTTTAGATGTGATCAAAACTTTTGTTTTGATACCATCTTTCACATAAATTGCTACACCCCCACAAGCATTATTTAATCTATCATTCCAGAAAAGATTATATCCAGGTAATCCAACAGAATTTGATGAAATACTAGGCTTCAAAAATGATTCGGAAATTCCAATTATATTGAAGTCCTGAAAACAGAAGATTGCTCTGAGTTCATCAATGTGGCAGCTGAGGGATTGGACGTTAAGGTGAGCAGCCTTGAAAAGTTTTTTTGAAAGAGTGGAGCTTATTTGCTAGGAACATACCTGCATCATTATTACTATTATTGAAATAATCATAAATCCTTGATGGCGAGCGAGCTGACGTGTCAGTGTGAGGCATCATGGAAGCAGCAGACCAACCGTGAACCGACCTCAGAACGACACATGATGGGGAAAATGGGGATGAAACTGATAAAACTTAACCTGAATGAAAAATTCTCTTGATTCGAGTGCATTCTGTATGCCTTGACAGTTTGGCTCTTTTCACTATTTAAAAACACCAGTTCAAAAGATTCACTAAACATAATAAGATGTAGATGTTGTGATCTGTGGAGTTCCGGTGATGAATAATCCGAATGGTGAATAAGATGAAGATTTGGGAAGGACTGGTAGTGGGAGATCTAGTCCAAGAGGTGATAGAGCGAGTAGGTATCCAGTAGTGGAAGAATCGAGTCCAAGTGGAGGTAGAGCGAGAAGGAATCCAGTAGTGGAAGATCTAGTCCAAGTGGTGACAGAGAGAGATGGAATCCAGTCGTGGAAAATCGAGTCAAAGTGGTGATAGAGAGAGATAGAATCCAGTAGTGGAGGATCGTGTTCAAGGTGGAGATAGAGTGGAATGGGATCCAGTAAAAACTGCAAAAGAGAAGAAAAAGCCAGCAGAAAAACGAAAAATCTTTGAAGAAAGTTATCAATTGAGAAAAGATACATAATACAAATGATAATGAATATTATTAGCATAAAATGGAAGAGGAATAGTATGATTTAATGTGAGAAAGAATCGAATATCAAATATGGATATTAGTAGAAAGTAATCAGAGAGAGAGAAAAGATAAAAAGAGAAATAGAGATAGAAAGAGAAATAAACATTTGAGCATGCTGGATAGCTAGTGGAAAAATCACAGGGAAAATAATGATAATAATAGGGAAGAAGAGAAGAGAAAGAAGGAATGTGCACAATTGAGAAGAACATATGGAACTGAACTATAGAATAAGAAACAAAACATTGTATTGTGATCTCAAATTAATCAAGGAAAGAAGAAGAAGAAAAGAAAAAGAAAGAGAAGAAGAAGACGAAGAAGAATAGAAAATAATAATAATCATCATCGCAAAAATCACAACAGTTATAATAAATGTAATAATTACAACAATATTCTAGTAACCATAATAACTATAAGATTGAGAAGAGAAATGAGAAAGAAAAACAAGAAGTAGAGGATATAATTGAGAGAGTGCTAGATTATTTTAGATGAGTTTTAAATAGGATTGAATGGTGAAGTATGAAAAATATTATATAGTATTAGAGGTATAATTAACTATTGGGAGCTGCAATAACGATAAAAGTAGTAAATTGAGTACTGTAATATTTCAGTGATGAATGTCTAAGATAATGTTAAATGAAACACAGCCCCTATATAAGCATATGAACAGACTACCCACCCTTCTGTTCTATCAATAATCCTTCACACATTAGCTTCTATTGTTCGAGCTGTGGCAATAGTAGAAGATATCATTATGTACTCCTAATATAGAAGAGATTACTATCTATACCTATTGATTACATCTATATCTATAACCTATGTTAATCATCGAATTTATTTGAAATTCAGCATTTCGAAAATCATTAATTACGGAAATAATTTTGATAAGAGATGTGATTATTAGTAAGAATAGAGATAATGATTTTCTTAGTACCATCTGGAGTATAGTAGTTGATGCATTGAACGTAGTTTTGGAAATTAATATCAAGATACATTATCAATCAGTATTATCAAATGTGGATCTCCTTAGTTTGAAATAATTGTGTTATATATAATCATAAATAGCAGTGGAAAGATTCATTTATAGAATAGAAAGCCAGCTCATGAAAAATGCCAAGGTATATCTACTGTGAAATCTATAAATACGAATTTCCTATTATTGTAGTGAAGGGCACCTCAGTCATTGAATCCTGAAATGATTCAATTTACCTTTATTTTTCGAAGGTCAGTCATCCTCTCGACTGTGTGGACCCTCTTGGATCCTCCCTCGCCGATAGAGATCTTGATCCTCCTGTCAGATGACCAGATATTCCGGTGCCCATGATGGTCGGCTGCAGCGTTGAGGATCTTGAGATGCTCTGCAGTTAGATCTTCGCGAATTATGACGCCGGAACCCTTCAGCTTCCTCTTAGCGTTGAAGATCATCTTCCTGGTCCGGTAGCTGCAGAGTCAAACTATGATGGGTCGGTCCTCAGGTTTTGCTTGCCCTTTTTGAGGTGGTTGACGCCTTCCAACGCGATGCGAGCGGTTGACATCCGCCAGAGTCACAGGCACATCAGCTTCTTGTTGAAGACATCAAGTGCCAGCAGGTCCATGTCTTCTTTGTCGCTCTCTGGGATCCCAAAAATATGTATTGAATGTCGGAGCCTGTATTGCTCGAGGTCGTCGACCTTCTGGTGACAAGACACCTCCAGCTCACGAATTCTATCGTGCAGCTGCTTGTTCTCCTCCTTCAATGCCTGAAATTCCTCGAAAATAGACTTCACAGCCATTGAGACAGCATTTTGCACAGATTCTTCGATTTGCTGTCGAATAATGCAGAGGGTCTCTTCAGACAATGATCCAGAAATAGCTGGAGAAGGCCCTAGCTTTGGAGCATTGACCTCATTCTTTGGCGTGCCTCTGTTCGGTCGGACCACAGTGTACCGTTAGGTGGATTTACACTTTTACAGGCGAGAAGGTAGACCGAAGAATTAGGAATGTTTTTCCAAGATAAATAAAAAGTAAATCGAAAATATTATTTAACTATTGAATTTAGCTTGAGAAACTGAATAACTTGATATATAATTTGTAGTAAATTGCAGTGGCAGCTCGTCCTATGTGTTCAATGGTTCATTGAACCCCCATAATTGAACCAACTCCTATAGAATGATGAATTCTACTCATATAATTATATTTTTATTTTATACTCATGAAATTACATCACAAAATGTTTCATCTATGTAAACTTAATGTTGATGTTTGGCAGCCGGTGCCGGAGTGGCTTTCTTGAAACAGCACTGAATGGTACTATTTGAACGAGACAGGTGGTGGTGGAAAGCAGTGTTCATTCCCCGATGTGAACCCAAAAACAGGGCTGCGTGAGGTAGTGGAACAGAGGAGGGGAATCGATTTGCTAGCACGGATTTGGTTCACACTCCTGTCTGAACCACGTTTCCATGACAGTAGCTGAACCTAGCCGAGGCAGTTGAAGAATTCGGTAAATCTCGGAATGAATCGTGAGTATTTGTGATACGGATTCAGTAGCAGTGCCATCTTGAACATAACCAATAAATTCAAGTTTGGTGGCAGTAAACAGCAAAAAAGTGGTAAACAAGAAGTAGAAAGCGTGACAGTTTTGAGGTTATACAGTACAGTTTTGGGTATACACTGTATACAGTTGTGATAGATTTCAATGCATTCTTTGTTATATAAATTTTTCTTGCGTGTTGAAGAATATAGACTGGCAATTTCTAGTGTGGTTCGTGTATTCGTGAGTATTTCTAGTATGTCCATTTTGTTTTAGTGAGAGTGTGAATATAATTTATTGTGTTTGGTACCCTAACAGCATTTTGATGAAGGAATATGAATAAGGTTCAGTATTTGTTGAAGACAAACATTATTAATATTGAGGATAGGTGTAAAATAAAACATGATGGTAGATTAAATCCCAAAGTAAAAATTAAACAAGAAAAATATGAACAGGACAAAAAATCTATATTTGTAGAAAATATGCTTAATCTTTGGGAGGTAATTCCTTGAAATCATTATTGATTACCTTTACACTTGATTATGCTCAATACTCTATATCCTCTTGACCTTTCTCCCCGATAGATCATGAGGTTGAACCCCCAATCAAAAAGATCACGAGCCACTACTGGTGAATTGAACTGTATAACCCTACAAAATATTTATTAGAAGACGGAGCCGAACTAACACACGTTTTCTCACTCGACATAACCAAGAAGAGAATTTGTGTATTGATAACAAGGAGAGAGATGGTGTAAGAGAAATATCAGGCTCCTTTACTACTCACGACAGGTAATAGATAGCAAGATTGTATTTCTATACCTTCCACCGAAAATAGAACATAGATAGCACCATATTATATTCAATTTAATATTAACTGTTAATTTACAAAATCTGTATTGACAACGCCAACATCAAACTGACTTGTTGACTTGTTGACTAGCCTATTTCTTTGACTACGCTCATTCAATTAGCGTAATTTATTATGTTAGGTCATTTATCAGAGTGATAAAAGTGAGTTTCTTTATGAAGTAGAAATACATCTTACAATACCCGAAGATACAAATACTATCCTCCAATTCAACGTATTTCTTTCAAATAAATTTTGAACTTAGGCTCACATAACACTCAATTTAAAAGTTATTCTTATATAATTACTGAAATCCCAATTTCTTCCATGCCGGAACCCCGAAGAAACAAATTTCATATACTAGAACCCCTGCATTATTCAGCAACATTACATTTGTATTAATCAATACAAAAATGCATCAGACTAGAGCCTATGTCAACCATAAATTAATCATATTATCATTCCTAATATTATTATTTTTTGATGGTGTTCACTGGTGAACATTGTAATGGGGAGACATTACATGTTTGAAAGTCTATGCTGGGTGTATAAGTTTGTAATGCTTTATACAAATTCTGCGGTTCAATCTTGCATTATATGAAATTGATTAAAATGAAATTGTATTATCAGTATGTAAGCTTATAGTGTGTTATGATCTAATGTTTTCGAAAAATAATTATTGTTCTATTATACTTATTCAGAGAAGATTTACAGGAGAACTGACAGTTCGAGAGGCAGTTTCGATGATTTTCAGCAACTGTTCTTGTAGGATTTTGTTTCTTTCTATAGGGTTAATGATTTATAATTAATCGAATAGTTCTAATCAATTCCTTTTTTTTACATTCTATTACTTTATTATAGTGTTCATATAATATACTCAATAATTTGATTTGAATGATTTAATTTACTCAATGACTACTACTCATGATTTGTAATATTATTATGATTATGCTGCAGTTCAAGAAGGTCTAAACTAATCATCTTTCATTCGAAAATAAAAGGAACCCAATCTATACTATTTTAAATTTCTTTATATAAAGAAATTTTCAACCAACTTTCAATCTAAAAATTGAAGTTTGTTTACCTCTCTAAAACCTTACAAGTATAGTTAATGTTGATGTTTACAATTTTTCCAACATCCAATCAGCTACTTTTGAAAAGTACGGTACCGTAATGTAAGAATTGAGCTTGTGTTTTGTTTCAATAATTGTTGATTCCTTCACAATCAAGTTCAAAAGACAAGATTTTAGAAATATATGAAAAGATTTTTTCCAAGAATTCCTATAACATTGACTTTCAAGCAAAGAATAATATACTGTAATACAGTAACCAGTCTAATTCAGTATAGGCCTACGTGATGTTCTCTTGAGGTTAGACATAGTTGTTGAGGTTAGAGTTCTAATTTAGGTCAGTTCTAATTTATTTGAGGTGGTGATAAAGTGCCAAGACGTGAGTGATGGATGACTCACATGAAGAAATGTTATTTTTGGTAGTTGTGGTTGAAGCAGAGGAAGAAGAACTATCAAGGAAAAAGGAGAAAATGTGGGTACATCTCATTTACTTATCATAATTGTAGGTAATTGATCAGAGTGTGAACTGGGAGACGACAGAACAGCAGGCTGTTTACTAATCTGGCCTGGCCATGATTGAAAGAATTCTTGCTTCGAAGCAGAGCTTCTAATTACACTATTGTGAAATAATTAATCAGTCAGCAGTCCTGAAAAAAATTACAAAGACAGATGCATTCATAGGTTTGTCCTATTTTTGACACAAAAGAAATACAAAAAAGGAGTTCAAGAAGAAGAAAACAACGAGAATGAAGAAGATGGAGGATGAATAGGAGAGGAAGAAAAGAAAGCAGTCAGAACAAGAAAACCGAAATAATGACTGAAACAGACTTAAAGACATGGCTGAGAAAGAAAGCCTTCTACACAATATTTATTAAGAAGTTTATAGATTCAGATATAGGTAAACTCAAATTTGCCTAAAATCAAGTACACTAACTAAATTTGTGAATAAAGTATGAATATACTAGTGAACCCCTGGGTTGGAGAACTCGCTTAAGAACTGTTGTATTGTAATCTTTGAAACCCGCAACTTTTAATAATACAGAGTTGATGAGATTTATGAAGACAGTTGGATATTTCTTCCAAAAGAATAATTTGACAGTGGGTTTCATTGTGATTTGAAATGAAAAATTACTCTGTCGCTTCAACATCTTTGTCTCTCATATGAATCCAAGTTTATTTTTTTAAATGGGAAGGTGATCATGATTGTGATGCTTGATTTTGATACAGAGTTCCAAGAAAAAATGAATGGCGGAAACTGCTCAACTACACAAAAAGTGAAAACTGTACAATGATATCCAAACCAGTATCAGTTTATTAATGTAAACGTTGTAGTTTATGTTGCATATTAGCCAGCTGAAATCATGTGTCAGCGCATGAAGGTCTGTCTGTGTGATAGCTTCCAAAAAGTCTCAGCTAATGCTATGAATGAATGAATGAGAAGCTTTTGTAATTGCATGCATTGAATAATGCAGCTCTTCAGCTGACGAAAAGATAAATCTTTTTTTTGTATGCACTTTCAATGTTATTTGTTATATCCTGAAAAGGGACGGAGTAAGTCAATTTTGTTGTCCAACGAACTTGACCTGTAAAATGATTTGAAGAATACATTTTCAAAATTTAAAGCTGATTGATCAATTCTTTCTAAAACTATTGTAGAACATACAAACAAATGGACAACGACTTTTGCCTTCAGTAAGTCAAAGGTGAGACCTCGCTAACACTTGTTTAATAAAGTATAAATGATATTAATTTTGACAAGATAATCATAATATAAGTAGCAAGTAGGTTGTATGTATAGATTTATCAGGTAATTAAAATTTTATTTCACTCTCATTTTATATCAGCTAGGTACTCGTTCTCAGATTTCATTTCAATTCATCATTTCTCTATGGATTCATTCATTAAATCATCATAAACAGAAACGTTTGTACGGTATTATCATTCATCACCTGGGCTTAAAATACTCATAAAGAGTTGCCTTAGAAAATAATTATGTAACCGAATACTGGTGGGGTGGACAGCAGAGAAACACCAAAAATTGAGTCAAATCTATCATAATCTACACCCTTCCTGTGGGGTGATACTTCCTTAAATCTAAAACTTACTCACGAAACCACAAAGTAATGAATCACTTAAAATTAGATCAAGTAAATGAATCAATTGAAGAGTAAAAAAAATTTAAAGTTCTCCAACAAAAAAAAAATGTTTTTATGTTAGTTCAATATAAGGTCAAAGGACTGCCAAGGTACAAGGAGACCTCTTCCCCTTAGAAGGGGACAGAATGGGCAGAATTATGCTACCGGTTGGGTCCGTCCCAGGACCCACAAAATTTAACTACTATTGAGTATTAACAAAGTTCAAACAACAACAAAACAAAATAATAAAAAAATAATTTAGATTATTTCAGATTTAAGTTGGTATAGGACAATAAATACAAAATAGGATGGAAACCAATAAGGACCAGAACTGACACTATTATTCTACTGTGACCTTCGATAAATTTCCCAAGATATTTGAATTTGATATATTTTCCAAGAAGGAATCGCTGAATTGTTCCTCTTTTACACTGTGGAACTAATTAACTGCTCCCACAATAAATCAACTTCGGGAGTTCAAATTTAACTTCTCGACTTTAACAAACTAGTTAAAATAGTTATGATACTAAAACAGTTGAAATACATCTAATCATGAAATAACACAGCAATTAAAACCGATACATTTGATCTAAAACGGTATAACATAAATTAGCATTTCAATAAAACCTTAGCAAAATAGTTAAAATAAATACAATACTATAACAGTTGAAATGCATCTAATCAGGAAGTAGCACGGCAATTATAACTGATACTATTGATCTAAAACGGGATAACATAATTATATTAGCATTTCAATCAAACTTTAACAGCCAAACTTTCAGAAAATTACAAGAAATCAAAAACTTAATTATGTGAAATAGATATCTCGTCTCCTACTACTAGAGCAAAATTAGTGAGGTTGCTCAACCAAATCAATCATTTGTTCTACAAATCATATTAGCAAATGTTGTCTTATTTCACCCCAACTTAATTCCTTATTTAACTATAATCTAACCTCAAATTTAGTTCTCAAATATAATTGAATACATTCTTTTGCTTAAATAACCTAACAAATTTACACTGGAGAAGAACGTGCCGGCTGTAACTCTGAGTGTC
The DNA here is from genome assembly GCF_014356525.2 of Nilaparvata lugens. NCBI lineage: Eukaryota > Metazoa > Arthropoda > Insecta > Hemiptera > Delphacidae > Nilaparvata > Nilaparvata lugens. Next base: position 61,152,337 of record NC_052518.1, on the reverse strand, counting down.
ACAGGTTACAAAGTTTAAGTTTGAAATTTAAAATTAAAATAGGTTGCTCAAATTTTGAATAATGTTCCTCCGAAAAACAGAAGTGAAAAATAGTTTTGAACTTCAGTCACTCACCCCACACCAACACAATCACGACCTCCATCTCCACTAAGGAACCCGTCCTTCAATCTCGAGAGCTGCCCACTGACTGACCAAGAGCTCACCGAAATTTTCCACAGGTTGTGGAAAACTCTTGGCAACCTGGTCCGTAAGCTGGCGCCCTCAAACGATTCATCAGGGAATTATCAGTCGAAAAGAAAATGAATAAGAACATTAATTTTCTTTCCGAGTGACAATTACACAGTGGAAATGTCATGGATTGCAACCAGGAAGATGGCATTGACTGCTGAGGCAGCAGTTCTGCTGCCTACATCGACCGATGCCGTTCAAAGTACAGCCGGCTATTGTTCTTCTTTACAATAATCAATACCTCTAATCTTATGACTAACTTAAAACTAAATTGTCTTCCACACTCTCACAAATAAATAAGAGCTCGGAAACAGCCGAGCCCTCAAGATGTTACCCGAATGTAGAAAAAAATCCGACCCACTCTCCATGCACTAAGTCGGTAGAGCGGCGCAACTCCGACCCCGAAAAGTTCAGAGACATTTCGAGATCCGCGTCGCGCCGCGTTCCCGATCCAATGCACGGAGGTACACTTGAACACATGTATTTAATTCCAGGTCGAAAATTCTCCGCGACGCTCCACTGACCTAGTGCACGCTCTACTTTATAAATAGAACATGATCTCATAAACTTATATCATTGTGCGAATCATCAATGTGAGGACAATGCAGTTGGTGAAGCTGAAAATAAGGTTTATTTGGCAATACAAATAGCATTGTTGCCTGGTGTACCTGGAAATCTATATAAGATAGAGCGCTCTACTTGGTCTCAGATTGTAGAGCACTAGATTACACCCAGAGAGATCTTGAATTAAACATCTAAATGGTAACAATCAGAAGATAATTCAATCAAAAACTAAAATTTATCAAAATTGTTTTTTCTTGAAATTTTACTCTTTTTTGAAAAATGATAACTCAGTTCTCATTGAGGATAGAGATTTCTGAATGATCTCATTTCATTCAGAATTCTATAATATAAAGGTGAGAGCGAATTTTTATTTCCGATTTCTGAATTTGGCAGAAATAGCTGAAAACTGGAAAATGAACAGAGAATAAGAGGCTTTCGGGCCACTCTGTATCTAGCATGAAGAAATTGGATCTGAACTTCTCTCATGTATCCAAAAAATATATTCAAAAGTAAGAACTACAATATACAGAGTGTTTGAAAAAGAACTCCCTAGTTATGAAGTGTCATAGAATCTGTAAAAAGTGATATACACTATTCTAGTTTGTAGTGTTTGATTCAGCAACTATGTCCAAGCTTTGTCCCCTTGCAGTTGGCAGACCTGCTTGACCTTGAGCCGGCGCCAGGGAACAGTTCCTTCAGTTGACACTCGCTTTCCGGGAAGGTGGATAGGGATTGCTTGCTCCAATTGCTTGGCCACCACGAAGCCCGGACTAAACCCCTCTGGACTTTCTCTCTTGGTCTCGACGTGTGCAGGGCAACAAAAGGATCCCATGTTGAAGTGTACTGATGTTGAACAAAACTTGAAGGTTCTCTCTTTTATTATATGCACTTGTTGGTGAAGTTTTCCATTAACTTACACATTAAATTCATACCTAAAACTAGGGAGTTCTTTTTCGAACACTCTGTATATTGCAAGCACACCCCCTTTTTAATATCTATATTGACTGGACTAATTAGCTCATTTGTAAGAATAACCTGAATTTAGAATTGAGACAATCTTTTTGAAATTTTGAAAAATAAGTTCCAAGCTCGTTTAACATTTCATTTTGGAGATCCTGTTAGGAATCACTAAGCAGAAATAATGTATAGTAATTGATAATATAATATAATAATAGATGAAATAATTATTTTACGAGAAACTTATTACAATCCAATTCTCATACCGATCATCGTTTTCCATCACACCTCCTCCAAGTTTTCGACTGGTTGATTGCTTCACATTATTTTCAGGTGTTATCAATAATATTGTGGTTGAAGGTGGAGAGGATAGCTGGTGCTACAGTCTGGAATAAGCTAGCTCATGGAATAAACATAGGATTTCCGTTGAATGACTTATAGTTCCGAGAAGAAAATACAGAGAACCTTAATAATTTTTAGTTGACGTTACTGTTCAAGTATATCAACGTGAGTAGACAGAAGGTTGGGCGCTCACCTATTGCATTGGAGTTGACCAATGATCTATATATTCTAACTAGTTAGTATATATATATCGTATTGTATTGTTGGAGTTGACATGCCATTGCTGCAGCCCTGACATAGGCTGCAGTACAGTAGCAGACTATGTACTTGAGTCCAGCATGCTTTCAATGCAAATATATATATATATATATATATATATATATATAATATATATATATATATATATATATATATATATTTTCTTTTTTTATGTACTATTGCTATCTAGTCATGAGACTAATGAGCAAATTTTATCGATCCTAACCTACTAAATGAAAATAGAATACAGTGAAAACTCTCACTAGAATCTCTTACTGCTAATAATAATATTATGTACTTGAATTAAATAACTGTTCTATGAATCATGATTTTATAGTTTCACTCAATCACTGCTCTGCTTTTTCACTTGAAACCACTTGCACTACACTAATTCAAATGGCTTCCTCCTTTTGAGCCTCCGCACCAATCCTCCGTTGTCTAGCAGCTGGATTGCCTCAACGTTGTGAAATTCAAATATGAATGCAAATATTGCAATGTATCGGATGTATCAACTCTCCTAAAATGGAAATACCCTCAACAACTTGAAAATTGTCAAAGCAGATAAGGGGAACACCACCGTAATCATAAACAAAAAAGACCTTGACTAAAAAACCATGGAATTTATTACTAAAAGCAACTCAAATCAGACCCAACAAACGAATACCACGTAACCATAAAGAAAACAATCAACAATGCAAAACAAATAATATCAGCAGCGGAAAAAAGAACACTCAAACAAATTCACCCATCAGCACCGACCCTACAAACACTCCCAAAGTTACATAAACCCAACATTCCCATCCGACCCATAGTAAACTACCGCGAAGCACCAGCCTACAAACTTGCAAAACACCTAGACCATACACTTAGACAAGTAATTGATCTGAACAACAAGACACACCTCAAAAACAGTGATGAACTTATCTCAAAACTGAAAGACACTCACATTCCGTTCAACTCAACCCTAGCATCCTTTGATATAACAAACATGTACACCAACATTCCAATCGATGAAACTATCCATAATCAGAGACCTCCTTACAAAAAGTAACTTACCAATAGAAAAAACTAATGAAATTATTGTAATCCTGCAGACAATAACCAACCAAACTATTTCACCTATGACAGCAAGTTCTATCTACAAGATGAAGGTTTACCCATGGGGTCACCAATTAGTAGTTTACTTGCAGAAATATACGTTCAAAACTTTGAAGACAAACACATCCTCAATAGTGAAATATCAAAGAAGATAATTTTCTGGTATAGATACATAGATGATATCATAATTCTCTTCAAGGGAAACCAGAGACAATGTTAAGTTCTCCGCAAACACATCAACAAAATCAACAACAAAATACAATTCACTTCTAAGTATGAACAAAATAACTCCATAAACTTCTTTGACCTATCAATCACAAAAAATCCAGACCAAAAACTCAGCTTTAACATTTACAGGAAACCAACCACAACAGAAACCCTAATCCACAACTCCTCCAACCACCCAACAAAGCACAAACATGCATAGAGCATGCACAAAGCACAGAGTAATTGATATGACCCAAATATAATAGACAAACTGAACCAAAAAACAAAAGATGTAAAATTCTATTTTATAGAAACTCTCATATGACTATTGTATTGATTGATTTATGAATTGTTTTGACTTTGATAATTGACGTTGTTCAACTATATGGATGTTTTGTTCTATATTATGTTAAATAAAAATATATTCAAAAAAAAAAAAAAGCAAAAGCATATAAGCAAGAAAACAATCCAACAAATAATGAGAGAAAACACTTCATAACACTAACATATATCAATAGTCAATCCAATAAAATTGCCAGAATATTTAAAAAAGCAGGCTACAAGGTGGCTTTCAAAACTAAAAATAAGCTAATGGTTACCCTCACCCCCAAAACCACCGATAACACCGACAAACACAACCTCCCTGGGGTATATAAACTAAAATGTAACGATTGTGAAAAATGTTATATTGGCATAAGTGGACGATCATTCAAACAAAGATTTAAAGAACATATCAACGCACTGAACACCAAAACAGAATCAGCTTATGCAACACATTTACATGAAACCGGGCACTCCTACACAAGCATAGATACCAACCTCACAATACTGAAAGTAAAAAGAAATGGACATGAATTAAATACAGCAGAACAGTTTGAAATTTATAAAGCCACCATCCTAGACAGTAACAACATACTAAATGAACAGCTGAATTTCAAATCCAACAAACGTTTTGATCACATAATAAACACCAGAAATCTTCGAAAATGCTTCAGTCAGTAAGTAAAAGTTTTTAATTATTTACTTAATAAATTGACTGCATGTCGTATTAAAATACATAAAAAAGTGTGGGAATAATAGATGTCTGAAAGAGTGCAGTAGTAAGCTTACAATAATTGAATGGATTTTTCAGTGAATACAATTGAGTTTGTATTCTGACCATCTGGAAAAAGTTGGGCGAATCTTACTTTGGTCAGTCTGACAAAACCTGTATATTGAGTTTAAACTTTCAAGTTCAGTCGTTCCTGAAAACCCTTTGGCAGAATCTTGAAGACCTCCCTTCACAACTTCTTTAGATTCTAGCTGAGCCTCTGTAACTGAGTCGATCAATATTATTCAATTTCAAAAATGATTATTGAAGCATTGCATGCACTCCGCACAGCTGGCAGTGGACTGCTTATGATTAAATTACAACTGATGCCACTGGGGAGTTGAGTAAACATGCGCCACTTCACTGGAGAATGAATGAGAATTGATACTAGTGAAATAATAACCAGGAGGACCAGAGCCTTGTTCCCTTATCATCAGATGAGAGAGCAAGGTTCAAGAATTGAAGTAAAGAGCAGGCATCATTCAATAATAAAACAGATTCAACAATAGGTATATAATATTTATTGATAATAGTAATAAACTTTAATGAGGGAAGCGCCCGGGCTTCAATAGTAAAACGATTACAAATATTGAATATATGCCATAGAAGATGGTCAAAAAATAGGTATGCTATATAATCCAAAAATATTATTAAGATGGCATTCGGTGCCCAAAATTGAAATTTAATCCAAAGTATCTGTGAACAGAAATACAGTATTGAAAAATAGTATAAAAGTAGTAGGCCTAATATTTATTAGCAAATTGAAAAATCAGTAATGTAAGTGAAACTTGGAATATTTAAACTGTAGGATATTGATTGATATTGAAAATAAATAGCTTAACTGAATTAGGAATGATTGAATCTGAGAATTAATGATTTGGAAACAATTGAAACTAGAAAAAATAACCTTAAAATAATCAATCAAAATGTCTAAAACTGCTTTGACTTAATGAAGTAAATTATTGAAATGAAAAAGCTTATTAAGCTTAAGTATCACCAAAGGATGATACAAAATGAGTCAAATACAACTTATGTATTAATATACAAATGCCAGTGAAAATAAGTAGTCTAAATAATAAAAATTATTTAAAATGACTGGCAAAAATCTCTAGGCCAGCTATTAGAATAGTTCAAATGCAATGTAATAAATTTGTAGTAGGTCTGAGCAGGTAATTACAAAATGGCTGGCAAATCTCCAGGCCAGCTATGAGAATAACTATTATTCAAATTGGTAATAGAATTGTAGTAATTATAATTAGGTAAATAAGTTGATAAAAGGAACAGATACCGCCTTTCAAGTGTGCTGCCGTCCAATCTCAATGTCCAGAGAAATTTGAATATCAGGAACCAGAGTTGAATAAGGAGATTCAATGAGACTTGAAATTCAGGAACAAGGGTTTCAGCAAGGATGATGTACCATGGAGAGAATAATGTAGTTTTTAAAGATGAATAATTGTTCAAAGTTGGAATGTCTCAAAATTTGTAGGCACTGATTACATGATAAATCGTGATGCACAATGTATGTCAATGCAGGCTAGGCTAGGCTTGCAAAAATTGAGTTCAAGTATTGAAAGTCCTGATGAAGTGAACCAAATCAATGATTTGTATGTCTTGTTGAATAAAAATATGTAAAGTTCTCAAAATAATTGATAATAATAAATATTGCTAGTTCGAATTTCAACGTGTTTGAAATCTGTAATAGGTTAGAGTTCTGAATGAGAATACTTCACCAAACAATGTTGTAGAAATTGGCAAGTAATTGTTGGAAATCACTGAGAAATGAGATGCCGCTCATGAATTTCGACTCGAATACATAGGTAATTGTTCAAAAAGATTAGATGAATTAGTTAGAACCAGTTTTGCAGTCACTGAAGTTCTGAATGAGAATGTCACCAAACGATGTTGTAGAAATTGAGAAGTAATGGTTGGAAATCACTGAGAAATGAGACGCCGCTCATAAATTTCGACTTGAATACGTAGGTAATTGTTCAAAGGGATTAGATGTAGCTAGAATCAGTTTTGCAGTCACTGAAAAAGATGTACGGTATCAGACTATCAGGAACAACCAGGAAAAGATGCTGTAGAGCGTAGAACAAACGAGAAGCCATTGCGAAAAAGCGGCAAGAAAGACACTGCCACACAAATCTGAATTCAAATTCAGAATTAAAATTACAATCAACAAATCAATGCCAAATGGAGAGGCACTAAAAATACTCAATAATACAAAATCAGACAAGAAATACAACTACAGAATACAATAATGACAAAATCGAGAATATTTAATGACAATGGCTGTTGGGTTGGCAACAGACGGAGCGGGAAGGCGCTAAATTCAAAATTACTGGAGAATTTGCTGTGAGTTTCAACAATTATTATGAATCGATGTTAAGATGAAATGCATTTGGATTACGATATTAATCTAATATTATTGTGTTGTATTTATATCTAGGTTACATAAATAGATAGGTTTTATTAAAGAGTTTAAGGAGGAATTAGAAATAAGGATTGGAGGAATAGGACAGAAAAAGAAAACTGATAACGAAAAGGTGAGCATAAAGGAAAGATATGTGTATGAGGAGGAAGTAAAAAAGGATTGGAGGTGATTAATGGGCAATTTCTAGGATAACAGAGACGTGTAGATGATTTGGTGAGAATAGAGAAGAGATGTGTATAGAGAAAATACAAAGCTAGTTGGAGATTACAGGATAATTCTAGGAGGAATTAGGGAAGGTATTATAGGAAGGAAAAGGTGACCGGATAAGAGAGATATGTGCAGAGAATTCAGTGGAATTGGTTGGGAGAAGAGTGCAGCCGAGAGAGAGATAAGCAATAGGTGTCTGGTCCATGAGTTGGTGGGGGGAGGTATGGCCTTGGCAACAACGGTTGGTGCTGGTGTTGTCACAAGCTCAGTCTCAGTCTACTGGCGACCGCGTCGGGCGCTCTAGTGCGAACGAAATCTCGCGTCTGCTGTGAGCTTGCGTCGTCGCACCACTGAACAACGTAAGTAGACCGCTCTTGCTGTTGCTTTCACCGGTCCCGACCAATTCGACATCCTGTTCTCTAGCTCCTCTCAATAGTATTCACTTCCATTCTAGTTTAAGGATTCACTTCGTAAGAGGTAAATATATTCATATTTTGTGTGGAATCGTTGTTTGATCCTCGTCCACCTGTTGAATCAACAATAATTTCCTAATTGGCAACGAAATAGGTATAGGTTTCTTAAACAAGAGTTCAAGAGACAGTTAAAATATAGTGTTAGGCTTAAGATTCTTATTAGGCTTAAGATTCTCAAACTTACCTATTGGTTAGCTTCTATTCTTCATTATATTGTTCAGGAGTTAGTTTTAGAATCTTTAAAGATACTTTTAGGCTTGGGTTTCTTAACCTAAACTCACCTAGGTATTATGCTACTTTCAATTGGTTTCTCAACTTCTATTTTCGTAACTTGTGTGTGGAATATATTCTTTTATGTTGATTTAAGGATTATAATTGACTCAGGCTACGAAAGTTTCACGAACTGTGCGATTACCAAGTATTTGACATATAAGCTTCAGGTAGGTTACTTGTTTATTGATTCACATATTTCCAACTAAGCAACGAAATTTACAACCTACTGCTCTGGTAGCTTGTATGTAAAATATAGGATCAATTATGAAAGAGGTTATCAACTTTCATTTGTTGTAGGTCTGAATGTAAAGTAGTTGATTGGGCCTTATCTACCTGGATTTCTAACAGATTTTCTAAATTTCTTATTTGATTCTTCGATAACTTGTATATGAAATACAAGATTCATTTTATCAGATGAGAATTAACTCTTATTCTATGTATCCAGTGGATGATTATACTATACTTTAGCGTTCTCATCATCCTGAACTTATCAACGATTTGAGCGAGTTCTTACCTGAATACCTGCTTCATTGTGAACTTGAATTTATTTAAATTGAAGGAGGAGCTGTGTGAAAATTGTAAGTCCGTGCAAACCTTAGATTGTAGCACGGGGATTTATGGCCAATGTTACAAAGATTGACACATGTTTTATAAAGATATTTGAATATGACAATAGGTCATACTGTTGACGTTTAATTATTTGTTTAATTATTTAAAAGTGTTGTTTAATGTGTTGTTTTCATGTGTCAATAATTGCAATGCATGAACCTATAGGCTATATCTAATAGGCTGTCAATGTAATTGTTTAATCAACCGTACTGATAAACAAGTGTTTCTCATTGAGTTAGCGGTCTATTGAAAAGTGAAGAAGTAGAAGTAGAAGTAGTGTATCTGCATATAAGTTATTCTGTTGTATTTCCGCCAATAAATCTTGTATATAAGTAATACTATTTGGTGAAAGGGAAATTTTTAGAAGTGATATTTCAAACATACATACATACATGAACATGTTATATAACTTTCGAAATTTAGTGTAAATTTATATTCTAGGAAACAGTAGTATTTTCTTCTCAATTACTGATTACTACTTCAAATTAATACAATGGAGCTGATTGAGAATAATATTTTTTTTGCAGCGAATGAAAGATTTTAAGTTTTGACGTTATTTCGTGTTCAGTTTGTTGGAGATAGGCCGACTATCGTAAAATTGGAAAATGTAACTGAATATTGGATTTGTAAGATGGATTGGATTAAGAGATTGGTATGAGGGAATACTCATAACTTGCATCCTATTCCTATATCCCTATAATTACGGAAAGATAGCAGATCTATGATGAGATTACTATTCCAACAAATCAAAATGGAATTTTCATTCTGTATGCTATTTATCATATTATGCTTCATATAACAGATACAAAATCTAATTTACTGATCCAGTTATTGAAATATCTATCATGTTGAACTGAAATCAAGAATAAACTTTGTTGAATTTAATGAACTTGATGAGCTTCGAAACCTCAATGACCCATGATTCTAACAAAAACTTATAATCAAGTTATCGATAAACTGATAAAGTGACAAAACAATTTAATTTAGCTTTGAATATGGTTTATTCTGAACGACTCTCACGCAAGCAACACTCATGCTTTGTAATGTTGAATATTGTTGACTATGATGTTTATTGGAATCTAACGCTTCCCATTTATTATGAACTGATAAGCTTGAGGTTGAGACACACGTTAGACAGTATGCCGTATCACACATTAGCATATAGATGACATGCAGACAATCAATGCGAAATTTCACAGTTCTCCTCAATCCACTTTTTATAAGTTCTTCAAATCTGATTTGGGACTTCCTCGAATGCTACAATGGATTCAAATTGGAATTCTCCAATTCAAATTATGGGATCTTGAGAATTCTAATGAAATTCGTCGGTTGTTTCTGAACCTAGATTTTTATATAATTCCAATATAAGATTACTAGTACTAGTGATTCCAAATCCCATTATATGATCCTCCTCATAATCTATCTGCTAATGGAGTGTAAAACATCTCTGTTCTATCGTTCATTACATGATTTAATATCCTTTCTATTAAGAAGACGTTTGCAAACCAATGACAGTCACTAGAATCGTTGAACTGTATCAAATTACTTGAACTTCGAACCAAAATAAAGATGAACGATCCTGTATGTGCAGGTTTCATTTGTAAATTGAAAAATTATTATCTTGATTTCGTCAAAAATATCAACTGAAAATAAATTGATAGTTATCTGGAAATTCGAGGCTATTTCTTCTGTGTCTGGTTCATTTTCTCTTCTTTTCGCCATAATATGCCTTGTTCTTCTCCAGATTTGTTCTGACTACAGTTCTCACTCTCCAATATGCGTCTCCCTTTTCTGTCCCATTGTTTTTCCTATCATATAATATAATATAATATCATTTATATAATATATATTTTCCTATCATATAACACACTATCAAATAGTGTGTTTGTCTTTTTGGTCTCAAAATTTTATAGTTTTTTTCAAAGTTTGGAATTTTTTAATTAATTGTGATTGATTTAATTTAATTTGAAGTATTTTTAATTTAAAAATAATCTTTGTGTGTTTCGAATTGTAAATTGAGTGTGAAATAGGAGAATGTTAAGGGACACATAACCTATCTACATTTGGACTGTTGTATAAATTAGAATTGGAACCGTTTTGGGCTTATAAGCCTGTGGTACTTTTCTGTAAGTTGTGTAATTCTTAATGATTGAATAAATAAATATATTTCTTCTCATTCTTGTGCACATTTTTGCATCATTCCCAATAATTATTTGTCGATCAGCTGTTCAAAGCAGGTTCTTACTGATCCAGCAATTGTTATTAAATGATAATAGGCCTACAGCATTGAATATTAATATGATATTTCAGTTCTAGAAGCCAAAATATTCACTCTAAACTCTAAAGGTATGTCCAAACATGCCGAACCGAGCCTCGAACAGCACATCGAACCGCGCAACTTGCCGTGCAGTGAACCGCGCTGCGAATTTAACCAAAAAAATCCACAGTTGTGTTTAAGGTAGTAAGGAGGTAAATATATCAAAAGTCCCCACCACTAGGTACCATCTGTGTCAAAGTGTTTGGGGTGGGTGAAAAGAACATTGTTTGGTTTATCGCATATATCTCGGAAACTATGCGTCTTACAGACATTATTTATCAGTGCCAAATTAAAGCTTACTAAATTTTCTACAATTTTTCCTGTATCTCTCATAGTTCTCGAGATATCCGAGCCTCAATGTGTGAAATTTTTGAAAAAAACACTGTCTCCAATTTTTTGCTCTTTTTGGCCTCATACCTCCCTAATAATAGATGAAGAAAATCCATGCTGATTGTGAGCTCATAGAGCATCAAATTCTCTTCAATTGAATGAATGTATAATTTCTCCAATTCATGCATTCCCCACGACCGTTGCAGCAGTTTTATTGTTAGTGTGAAATCTACACTTTTGCAACAATCAATAGATATTGACAATGGAATTTGGTGGGAGCCCAATTTCCGATTTAGCAGCTTTGTTAGGACTAGTTGGTTTAGCTAGTAGGTGAACATATCAAAAGTCCCCATCCCTACCTACCCCTGGTACCAGAGTGATGATGGTGGTTTAAATGTTGCATTTTTTCATTTGTTGCTTACACGTTTATATTTTGGGAAATTGTAATGATAAGATTGTCACAGAATATAATTTTAATAACTTTTCAAGGTTGAGTGAGATATGGCAGCTTCAGTGATAGGGTACCACTGGTGTTTTGTTGAAGTGCATGCCAAGGCATGATGCTAAAGTCTGTCCCAATAATGCAACAATCTGCATCTGCTTTGCATGTTATTCGTTAGCGATTTTAGATTATTTTAAACATTATATGCTATTCTTTCAAACATTATGTATATTATTTCAAACATTATTTAAAACGTTACATAACCCTTTAAGTCACCTATCACTAAAGCTGCTATATCTCACTTGATATTCTTTCAATCTTGGAAAGTGGTGTGTCAATCGTGGCTATTCAATAAATACAATTTTTAAACGGCCGCCATTTTGTTTTATTAATTTGAAAAATTGTCATAATTTTTTGTAGCACTGCCTAGTTGTCATAAATTAATGATCGTTCAAAGTTTCACTTCCGTATGTACAGCTATTATTTGGAAAAAAAGTAAGTGAAAAAACAGAATGGCGGCTGTGTTTGATGGCGGCTGTGAAACTAATGATTCTCGGACAGTTTGAAAATGATATTTAGATATGTTCCATACCCAGGAACAATGCCCTACAATATTGGTAGGGAGTTCAGAAACACTCTGTATATCCGAACAAAAAAGGTCTTATGCACTTGTTTCATATCTTTTAATGTGCATTACTGTTAGTAATAATTTTATCCTTATAGAATAATCCATTTAGATGAAATTGTCATTATGGTAGCTTTCTGAGTTCTTGGTCAACAATATTTCAATATTGATATTATTTATCCATTCATTAATTTCAGAAATAAATCTGAATTAAAAAATCAATTTAATATTCATGACAATGAGTTCAAAGTATGAATTTAATAAAATACTTGTATATTTATGTACGCGAACGTGTTTGTATTACTTTCACTTGTGATGGATATCTATACATGGATATCAAGCTGCGTGTAGAATATTGTAAACGTGGGCGTGGGCTCTGACTGGGCTGAATAGTTCAGCGTAAAACGTTTAGGAGAGCTACGAACAGCGCAGAGAACGGAACAGCGAATGGCTAAAAGATAAGGTTCAACTAAAACATTATGTTCGCTGCGCGGTGCGCTGTCCGGTCATTTGAGTGGTTCGCTTCCCTGTTTGAGCAACTGTTCGGCATGTGTGGACATACCTATGGAACATGAACTTGGATCATGATTACATATTATAGTTAATGAGGGTTCCAGAAACCAGGCATCACAATAATAACCTTTTTTTCGAACATCAAAATGAACACCCTTTCATTACACATCCTCTCCATTAACATAACAAAACATCCCGATTTTCATCATCTGATAACATAGTATTTACCAGTAATTTCCAAATCCTACATGTAATATGGTAGTCGATAAAAGCAATCATATAGGAGGATATTATCACAAATCCATGTTTAACCATCATAATCGTAAATGGCAGAACATGAAGTATTTTTCTTTGTCCTGTAAACTTCACAATGAGAACACTTGTCCGGAATACAATAGCTACCACAATACGATACTGAACTATTACTATACAATAGAGAACTGGCAAATATTTTGTCGTTTTTGCAATAATAATTAGCGACCACAATGGCTTTTGCATCCTATATCGATAAAAATGTATGCGATGCGAACAATAGCTATGCATCACGCCAAAAATCCATTCTAGACCTACAATTTTCAACCGATGTTGAGATTTGTTTTTTGTTTGATTATACAATGATAACCATAGCAATGCTTGGGGATGTCGATTTTAATCATAGAATACAAAGACACCATCTCATATCAAACCAGTGGAGGTCATGTAACGCTACTGTATTTATTATAAGATTTGAGCTGATATTGATAGTTACATGCAATAAACATGATTGTTTCACTAATAAATTGGTTGATCGTGTTGTAATTATTCAGATTTTGGAATGCGTTGCTTCAAATGTGTTGTATTGATACTGTAACTTTCCTCATCAATATGTCAATACCATTGACTGTGATGCTGGAAACTCAAGCTTAGCTCAAAACTTCTGAACAGTTCTATCACTACCAATTTGAATAGAGGAGAAGCTGTCTTCAGAATGCAATTTTATCAGACCCATTACTTCTCCTGCTTAGTTGGAATGAATCAAGTTCACAGAACCGTTCTTATGGTTATTTTGAATAAATTGCAATCAGTATTCTGTAAGAGATTTGTTCTAGAAAAGAAACTCCAGCTTGAAATTCCAATTACTTGTGCAATTTATGCATTTGATTGCAAGCGAATTGAAATTACTCTGTAGCTAATCGCAGCTTTATAATTGAATATGATTCAACCACACAATCTAGCCTTCCATCTACACAATAAGATTATAAGGGTGTATCAACTCCGGTAATTAATCATTATTATTTAGTGAAATGGAAACCTGATTCTAAGAATTGATGTACATTGTAGCTGGAATAACCAAGTAATTGAATTGATTCATCTACTGGACATGCCAGAAACGAGAATTATTATCAAAGTACTTAAATTAATATTGAATTACTATCTAGGAAAAGCTGACCATTCATGAAAAAAATTCCATACCTACTCTCACAATCATGTAGGAATCTTGAAACCGGTGTTACAAAAAAGTGCCTTTCTATGTGTCTTTAGTTTCATGTAGTAATTTCTTGTAAATTGCAATTTCACAGTAGGAAAAGCCTACTTCAGTATTTTTTTATTTGAATAATTATTATTGTACCTCCGTAAAATATTTAGAAGGAGATTTGATTATTTAGATGGCTCACCTACTCAATACTAGAACAGACAATAATTATGCTAGCAAACGCTCAATAATATTTGGCCAGTCTTTGTGTTTGTGTGTGTGGGGAGGGGTGTTGTTAGTAGCCCCCAGAAACTTAGGCTCGCCTGGAAAATAGGGGGTGCCCTAACATTTTCTCTATAGACCACAGAACTTCTCAATTATGATCGAAATCTTCCTCTGCAAACAAACACATTCCATGCTTCAACACTTGGATCATCTCCTCTACCCTTGCTAGAAGAGACCTTACCTGTTCTCGTTCCACTTCAAGAAGCCCCCGCGTTGCCTGTTTTCCTGTCTCCAGGTATTGCTCACTTTTGCTCGGATACAAATTATTCTGGAGCCAGGCCCTACTCGAGGGGCCACTTACAACTCCTCTTCCCCCCCCCCACCAACGGGTTGAAAGGTAAGGGGGCTTTTAGGACTCACCTTGCAGGTCTCAACTATTAATTTCTGATTTGACCCTCGTCAGTTTGGAATCAGCACGTGGAAGACCAAGCAGCGGCTTCTAGTTACTCCTCAATTTTCTTCATTACTTCGACTCTCTCTACTTCACTTTCCCGCTGCCTTCTCCATTACTATTTGACTTCAACTGCATCTTTATCAATTTCCCTACTCTTCCTAATCTTCCTATCATATTTTTAATCCTGAATTATTCGTTCCTTTACCAGGACTTCCTCTGTCTTCCTTCTCTTGTCTTCTTCTTAATCGTGTTTTTCTTCTTCTTCCATCTACTCCTCCCTTCAGCATCTATTTTCTTGGTTTTCGATCATGTAGAACTTTTCTTCTTTTGATCTTGTTTGTCTCCTCTTGTTTTCATATCTTTTCATCAATTACCAACCAAAAATTTTATCAACATTTTTGAATTATTTGAATTTATAATATGATATAAATCTGATTTCACAGACTATAACTCTCATGAATATTCATTTCTTCCTATCTCCTTTTCTCCTTATTCTTCCTCCTCCTCTTTATTCCCTGATTCCTCCTTCTCTTGCTGTTTATCGGAGGGGTCAACTTTCTCAGGGCTCAGGGTTGAGCTGTTATCTGTTGCGCAGTGATTCAGTCTGCTGCACTCGAAACTGTAGGCCTTACTTAATCATCGGTTACTGGTTACACGGCCAGTCTGATTGTAATTCACCTCTGCCCTTCCATACCCTGCTTTGCCTTTATAACCATCTCCAACTTCAAGCAACCCTTAGGCTGAGCTCTCACTGGATATTGTACCATTTTAGAACTAATCACCGATCATACAAACCGATTGCTCGCATCGATCATGCCACAGAGCATACCAATGTAGAACTTTATCATCTTACCAAACATCTGGAAAAAACATAACTTGCAGTTCAATAATAATTAGACTAAGTTCACGTTCCATTTATATTACTGGCTTGCAGTTTAAAGGATTTTTCAGACACGTCTACATTTATCATGGAGTTCACAACATCAACAAAGCTCATCATTAATTTATATTTATTACAAATAATAAAATTCTATAATAAGCACTTTGGTTATGAACTATTCGATGATTCATTTTAATTTTGCTGATGGTCGGTCATTTGCAAGGCTTTCATTGATGATAACTAACAGCTGTTATAAATTAATTCTTCCATCTCCATCTTGTGCGAACTATTCAACATGCTAGGATTGAAATCGAAAGTCCAAGTCGTATGCAGTGTAAAAGCACTCATGATTTACATCACATACTCTTCACACTCTGCGTCGGAATCATTCTTGCGTTTACATAGGTTTTAGATTTGTACGACAATGCTTCTAGTATGAGCGTATACTCAACGATTTAGTTCAAATGAACTGGAAATCCAGTTTTCGTCTCAAAAGTACCATTCTTTGCAAATAACCAATCAATATCCAATAATTGTAGAAATAATTTGTGATACAAATTATAGTTAAGAAGAACCGAAGCATCTAACTCCATTACACATGAGATCATAATTCCCGACTACCAAGTAGTCGAAAGGAACCATTGATGAAATATGAGTTTCAAAAGTATGTTTTGATGTCTTTGAACTTTGTTGATGAAACAAAGTTTGTTAATGTTGTTGAGCTCCATAATGAATGAAAACGTTTGAAAATGTGTCTGGTGAAGCCGCTAAACCACAGGCCAGTGATAAACATAAAACGTGAACTTAGTCCTATTATTATTGAACTAAGAGTTGAGTATTTTAAAACCAGATAATAGTTGATTGATTATTTATTAAGGTAACTCGATAGAAATGATACTCCCAGCTATGAAGAAGATAGTTCCCCTGTTAATAATATCAGCTGTAGTAACTCTATGAACTTTCTGTGATTTAGTGAACGTGATGATTGTTGTGGTAGATGTACATAATCTACTTGAAATTGTCATAACCTCTCATCGGGAGAGAGAATCCAAATATTCAATAATATTGAAGTGGAATCAAATATTATAGAATAGAACAGAAAAATCTTTATTCACCATACATGTGTTAATACATATAAATAGTGCCAAAAATTGACACTATATAAGAAAATTAATAATTGATAATAGATAATTGATAGATAGAGTATTGATAATAGTGTGAACTATTTTCTTATAGGCTACTTTTCAATAACATTAAATACACCATCATCAAACTATGGTGAACTATTTAATTGTATTTCGATTTTGGTGTAACAAACAACACGAACAAATAATTTAATGAGACAAATGTGACAATTCGTTTCATTCCATGGGAAAGAAGTTATTCCTGAGGTTTTCCATTCATACATTATTGTATTCTGTGAGCTTTGTTGCATCAAATACATTTTATTCAATGTCGCATAGCTTTAAAATTGAGAAAATCCTGCTAGTCGTTAATCATATGATTTACACTTCATTACACATTCTATTTCGATTGTTATATTTGAGAAAAGTCTCATTTTTTATTGGTTTAGCTTGGTAAATATTCTCGCATGCATTGAATATGCAGTACTCAGGGGCGGCGTATCCAGGAATGGAGTTGTGGGAGGTGGGGTGTTAACGCCCCCCTTGATCTATAGGTTACATAGGATAGCCATCAAGTCAGCGCAATCCCCCCCCCCCAACTAGGTATGTTTTTAGGTATTTTCACCCTAGTAGGTGTTTTTTTAAATATTAATTAAAGCTATGTGACTACTAATTGTGATAAATTATATTATCATTGATACCAAATACCTATCAGTAGAATTTTGGCGTTGAGAGCCTTCACAATTTCATAATAATAATATTGATTGAGTTTTTAGGTATTTTCACCCTAGTAGGTGTTTTTTTAAATATTAATTAAAGCTATCTGACTACTTATTGTGATAAATTATATTATCATTGATACCAAATACCTATCAGTAGAATTTTGGCGTTGAGAGCCTTCACAATTTCATAATAATAATACTGACAGTAATGATTGAGAGCTCGACGAGAGCGGTCGTATCGGAGTGGTTGCTGAGTCAGCTGTGCAAAGTTTAAACGTTCCGTAACAAAATATTTCGTGCTAGTGAACCGTGCTGTAGTGAATATTTTATTTGAAGATTTAAAAATGTCTTGTTTTATTTGCTCTAAATCCGTTCGGAATTCAGGTGAGCTGATTTCATGTGTCGACTGTGAAGCGAATTTTCATATAGGATGTGTGAAAATGACCAAGGACGATGCGGACTATATAAAGAGAAACAAACAAATTTGGAGATGTAGCAGCTGTTCCTCTACACGTCGCAAAAGTATGGTGAGTGAATCGACAACAGGAAACAAGGACGTGACTCTCCAAGAACTCGCAGGAGTTCTTGAGGTAATTGCAGGAAATCAGACGTCGATGAAGGAGAATATTAAGAAAATGGAGTTGGAGCTTGGGAAATCAATTGA
The DNA here is from genome assembly GCF_014356525.2 of Nilaparvata lugens. NCBI lineage: Eukaryota > Metazoa > Arthropoda > Insecta > Hemiptera > Delphacidae > Nilaparvata > Nilaparvata lugens. The sequence continues at coordinate 61,133,848 of NC_052518.1, read as the reverse complement.
ATCATGTCATCAGGCGATTAACGACATTAATAAGAAGTTTGATGAACAAAACAAGCAAATTAGCACATGCCTCATCAACATCGATAAGCTTTCAACAGAAGTAGCTAGCCTCAGGAAAGAAAATGCAGAACTGAAGGAACGCGTCGAGGATATGGAACAATACTCAAGATCGAACATGCTGGAAATAAATGGTATACCCAAAAAACAGGATGAAGATGTAACAGAAATCATTTGTAGAATGAGCGAAGCATTAGGACACAAAATAAAAGCAGATGCAATCGACATTTGTCACAGACTTAAACAACGAAATGAAAACCTACCTCCACCAATCGTTGTCAAGTTCGTTCGTAGAACAGACAAACAAGTAATATTGAATAAAAGGAAAGTTACGAGGCAGTTTTCTACAAAGCAGATGGGAGAAACAACGGACCATCCAGTCTATGTGAATGAAAGTCTAGCACCTACGCGAAGAAGGATTTTCACCATGGCGAGAGAGATCTTCAAAAGAGGCGACATCAAATACCTATGGATCAAGGAAGGGAAGATTCTAGCTAGGAAAGAAGACGGAACACCAGTTATTGAACTCAAGAACAGTGAACAAGTGAAAAAGTTGAGCGTGATAAGTGCATCAAAGCAGCCAGGTAACCAAGAAAATAACAGTGTCAGTACCGTAAATAAAAATGTCATCAGAGATAAGTAACAGAGAATTATTCATCAAAATATACGCAGTCTGCGAAGTAATTTCGATTTATTCTTAGTGCAAATGAGGAAATTAGAAAACAACCCGCTAATAATAGTCTTGACAGAAATATGGATACTAGAGAATGAAATAGACTTATATCAGATAGAGGGCTATTCCGTACATGGTAATTCTAATCATAACTACAGAGCAGGAGGAACTTTGGTTTATATAAGCAGTGAGATAACGTTCAAAACAAAGACAATAGTTTTTATTTCAGCGGACTGTGTACATATATCTTGTTCATATAATAATTTTGAATTTCAGTTGTTGGCTGCTTACAGGTTGCAATCAAACTCACCCAAAATATTTCTTAACGAATTAACCTTGTACTTAAAAGAAATATTTAATATTAACGAAAACAATGAGGTCCCTTTCTTTTTCACAAGAGATATAAATATAGATCTTTTTCAGAACACCAGAATTATTGACGATTACAAATATTTAATGAATAGTTTTGGATTTGAATCACTCAATACTGATTACACTCATAAGTCCCGATTTTCCAACTCTTTAATAGATCATCTTTACTTAAAATCCGGCAAAAATAGAACAAAACTGAATAAAATTAATCTAATTCCAGAAATACTACATTTAGATATAACTGATCACAGTACAATCATACTTAAAGTTGAAGGATTGAAGAGATCCAACGAAGAAGCAGATACAAATTATAAAAAATATGCCTAATCAATTACCGGAAGTTGAATAATATTTTATCATCGATTGATTGGGATAGAGAAATACCAGCAGTATCAGTTGATGAGGGATGGGAAAATTTCATTGACATTTTAAAAAGCGCTATCAAAGATTCACAAGAAAATCTTCTTTTAAAAAATAACTTGACACAGAAATATAGGTCGCCATGGATAAATAGTTATCTGATTAAGCAAATAAACTTAAGAAATGAGTTATACAAGAATGTTATCAAACAACCTAATAATGACGACTTAAAACAAATATACAATACATTCAAAAATAACTTACGTAATGAACTGAGAGAAAGAAAACAATATTATTATTCAAAACTGTTTAGAGAAAGCCAGGGAAACATTAGAAAGACGTGGAAAACAATTGACGCGTTAATAGGATTGAAAAATAATAAAGAACCACTAAAACTGATTGTTGATGAGCAGGGAAATAGCATACATGATAGTAATAAAATTTCTAATTCGTTTAATTCTTATTTTCTAAATGTTGTGAATAAAATGAATGATGAATTAGAACAAACCACATTGCAAACCAGGGAAGAGTCTGCTAGAATATCAAAAATAAGGTTTCCATACAACTCTCCAACAAATTCAATTTTCCTCCACCCTACAAATCCGGAGGAAGTAGCAAGTGTAATAAGAAAATTGAAAAATAAATCTTCGCCAGGTGTAGATGGGATAAGCACAAGCATGATTAAAAAAACTTACATGAATTATTTGAACAAATTAACCGATCTAATTAACCTGAGTATTGCCAAAGGAAAATTCCCAAGCATGTTCAAACACAGCGTAGTTATACCTATTCCTAAAAAGCCAAATTGTAGAAACATAGATCAGTTCCGCCCAATTTCACTTTTACCGGTTTTTTCCAAGATTTTAGAAAAAATATTCAAGATTAGACTTGAAAACTTTTATAAAAATAATAACTTTTTTAGTGATAACCAATATGGTTTCCGTGAAGGAAGAAGTACAGAAGCGGCAATTAAAAATCTCATTTCAAAAATAAATGACAGTTTTAGTGTTAATAATAAGTGTGCAGCTCTGTTTCTTGATATATCTAAAGCATATGATGCAATTGATAAAAACATGCTTCTAAAAAAACTTGATTTATCAGGAGTAAGAGGATAGGTTAAGATAGGTTAAGATGCTACCTATCTAATAGGAGTCAAAGGGTCAGAATTAACGATACGTTGAGTGAACCCGGGGACATTACCATAGGTATTCCTCAAGGATCAGTGTTATCAAGTACTTTATTCCTGGTCTTTATTAACGATTTGACGGATGGTGACTTACAGGGAAAGATTACATCTTTTGCAGACGATACAGTTATATTTTATTCGGCCAAAACAAATCAAGAACTTAAAAATAAATTAGAAATGGATCTTAAGCACCTTAGGTGGTGATTTGCGAAAATAAATTAACTATCAACACAGACAAATCTAATATAATACAATTAAATCTTCAAAACACGGATCAGGAGTTAACTAGTATTTACTTCCATAAATTAGATTGTGCGCAACAGGTGAATAATATATTGTGTAACTGTGAAACTATAAAACAAGCACGTACAGTTAAATATCTGGGCCTCATATTGGATAGTAGGCTCACTTGGTCAGATCATGTACAGAAGATAAAAAATGAGTTATTTGTAAGAGTTATACATAAGGAAGTTCTATTACCTCAGACAGTTATGTCCGAAAGAAGTATTGTTACAATTATACCATGCAATTATTGGTTCTAGAATAAATTATGGAATAATATGCTATGGGAGTGCATACAATGTTCATATTAAACCTGTGATTACTGGTCAGAAACATAATTATATTAAAAATAATTTGTAATAAACCTAAACAATATAGGTCAATGATGCTCTTCAGAGAACTATCAATATTATCAGTGAGACATTCTTTTCTATTCAAAGCATTGCTGGATTTAGCTGAAAATAATTTCGATATTCAACAGATGAGTGAAAGAATAAACCTCAGGAATTCACAGGACATTAACCTCCCGAAACCAAGATTAGAACATTCCAGACGACACTTCAAATACATAGCTATAAAAATATTCAATTCACTTCCAGTAACAACAAGGAAAATAACGTCACATCAGTTATTTAGAAAAGAAATCAAGAAATTCATTTTACAACTAGACAACCCGAATGATTTTTTTACTAAATTAATATAGGTCTAAATTTAGTATAATTTACACATTACACGACATGAACACTGCAACAATCAAAGATCATTGAACTCACAAATCCCGTCCGGTATGCGTAAACAGTAAGACAGTATCAAATTTCAATCACTGTCTCTTTCTTCTAAACGAATTCATTTATGGTCTAATTACATCAGCAAAAAAAACGAAACGTTAACTATGAATAAAATTGAACTTAATATGAAAAAAAAACAGCAACCACTCCATACATAGTTTTAAGTTTTGTGTAAGTGTGTGTGTGTGTGTGTGTGTGGTGTGTGTGTGTGTGTGTGTGTGTGTGTGTGTGTGTGTGTGTGTGTGTGTGTGTGTTGTGTGTGGTGTGTGTGTGTGTGTGTGTGTGTGTGTGTGTGTGTGTGTGTGGTGTGTGTGTGTGGTGTGGTGTGTGTGTGTGTGTGTGTGTGTGTGTGTGTGTGTGTGTGGTGTGTGTTGTGTGTGTGTGTGTGTGTGTGTGTGTGTGTGTGTGTGTGTGTGTGTGGTGTGTGTGTGTGTTGGTGTGTGTGTGTGTGTGGTGTGTGTGGTGTGTGTGTTGTGTGTGTGGTTGTGTGTGTGTGTGTGTGTGTGTGTGGTGTGTGTGTGTGTGTGTGTGTGGTGTGTGTGTTGGTGTGTGTGTGTGTGTTGTGTGTGTGTGTGTGGGTGTGTTGTGTGTGTTGTGTGTGGTGTGTGTGTGTGTGGTGTGTGTGTGTGTGGTTGTGTGTGTGTGTGTGTGTGGTGTGTGTGTGTGTGTGTGTGTGTGGGTGTGTGGTGTGTGTGTGTGTGTGGTGTGTGTGTGTGTGTGTGTGTGTGTGTGTTGTGTGTGTGTGTGTGTGTGTGTGTGTGTGTGTGTGTGTGGTGTGTGTGTGTGTGTGTGTGTGTGGTGTGGTGTGTGTGTGGTGTGTGTGGTGTGTGTGTGTGTGTGTGTGTGTGTGTGTGTGTGTGGTGTGTGTGGTGTGTGTGTGTGTGTGTGTGGGTGTGTGTGTGTGTTGTGTGTGGTGTGTGGTGTGTGTGTGTGTGTGTGTGTGTGTGTGGTGTGTGTGTGGTGTGTGTGTGTGTGTGTGTGTGTGTGTGTGTGTGTGTGGTGTTGTGTGTGTGTGTGGGGTGTGTGTGTGTGTGTGTGTGTGGTGTGTGTGTGTGTGTGTGTGTGTGTGTGTGTGTGTGTGTGGTGTGTGTGTGTGTGTGTGTGTGGTGTGTGTGTGTGTGTGTGGTGTGTGTGTGTGTGTGTGTGGTGGTGTGTGTGTGTGGGTGTGTGTGTGTGTGTGGTGTGTGTGTGTGTGTGTGTGTGTGTGTGTTGTGTGTGTGTGTGTGTGTGTGTGTGTGTGTGTGTGTGGTGTGTGTGTGTGTGTGGGTGTGTGTGGTGTGGTGTGTGTGTGGTGTGTGTGTGTGGTGTGGGTGTGTGTGTGTGTGTGTGTGGTGTGTGTGTGTGTGTGTGTGTGTGTGTGTGTGTGTGTGTGTTGTGTGTGTGTGTGTGTGTGTGTGTGTGTGGTGTGTGTGTGTGTGTGTGTGTGTGTGTGTGTGTGGTGTGTGGTGTGTGTGTGTGTGTGTGCGCATATGTGAATGTGTGTGCGTATGTATGTGTGCAAGAATGATTATAAATATTGACATATTGATTTATTTCAATATAATACTATATTCAATTATTATGTTCTTCATGATATAATATTTAAATTTGTATATAAATATTTTATTATATATATTCAAGTGTCCCCACACAGGGTAGCCTATAGGGAACACATATTAGAAATTAGGAAACAATATTGTATTTGATTTTTGGAATGCATTTGATTGTTTAATTATTTTTTTGAATAAAGAATTTGAATTTGAATAATAATACTGAGGGTGAAGCCCTCAGGCTTGTGCGTGGGTAATGAGTGAGAGGGATGATGATGAGTGATGAGAAATTATGTAAAGTAAGTGTGATGTGGACAAGTAGTGTTGACAAGAATTATAGATGTAAATACCGTTATTGATATGAATATCATAATTCTCATTCTAATTTATTTAACTAGCCTTTTCGTCTAGACCCCGGCTAAATAATCCAGGAATGAGACCAGCAGTCTCGCATCGCTTGCCTTCATAGTCCATTTTAGTTACCTTGCTCCTGTCAAATAGCCAATATAGACTTTCAGGCACAAATCAATCACCAGTTTAATGCTGGAAGAACGTCGTTTGGGCGTTTCTTTGGCGGTCTCTTGATCCCTTACTACAGAAAAAATATCCTTACCTTACCTAATTAGTAACCGTATTTTCTATAAAAACTTCTGTAAACCAAATATGGACGTTTTCTGTTCATTAGTACTCAAAAACTTGATAAATGAGCTAAGCAGATTGGGGTTGAAAAATCTCTGCATATTTCAATAAAATTGAATCAAAATATAATTTTCCATGTACAGACATGATTGAGATATGATAATTATTGTATTCCAGTCTAGTACTTTGAAGTTTGCGATACACATTTTATACAGAATTTACAAAGCATTCATACTCAAGTATTTCAAGTTTCAATCTACTTGAGAATTGTAGGTCTGGAGGAATTGATTGCAAATGCAATGTTTAATTGATTAACTGGATAAAAGAAACCTTTCAATTAGCACTGTAATTATCTAAACTAAACCTGTAGGTAAATGCCATATATAGAGTTTCATACTTTTTAGAATGTATATCATGTTTGGACTTTGAAGTTCAGTCGTTCTTAGAAAACCTCTGACATAATTTGAAGCCCTCTCTACACGAAGTTTCTATATTATCACTAAACCTCTGTTACAGATTTGAACGTGATTTATTCATTTGTTTTCAAAAAAGCTTGAAAACGTCGATATTAGACATATCTCTGGCGTACCCACTTCAACACAAATTTGTACACCTTAGTTCAACCGGTGCATTAACTTTCAAATTGTTTTTGTAAATTAGTTATATATAATACTAAGAAAATACGGACAATCGCCGATTTCTTATGTAGTGCCTTCGGTATCTTGGGCGTAATTTCTAAACCCTTTCGAAACAATATCACTGCTTAAAAAATTGAACATTTGCTTTCGAAAAATCTAGGGAAACACAGATAATTTTGTTTGAGTCAAGTTTTAAATATCTCTCAACAGTTTTTCTTAAGATCTGCTCTTAAAAGCTTTCGTTGCCAGCATGAAACGTTGGTAAGGAAGTGGAGGAGTTGCAATTATGATTCAAGAATTGTAAATCGGGAACTTATTTGGAGATATACTTCTTTACAAAAAAGTCCATGATTGAGTTTTATTTAGTTCCCTTTTCCTGAATAAAATTTCAGATTTAATGTTTGCGAGGGGGGGGGGACTCAGGGGGCTTGAGCCCAGATCAATATTCAATGCTCTACTGTGGTAATATAACATTTATAACTTAAATGCTTTACAGCATCAATCTCACTAACCCTTTGACGCGTCATTTTATCCTGCATTAAATTATCAACGTACAGGAGAGTAATCAGCTCTAGAGCTTGATTGTTCGTCCCTAGAAATCACCAGAAAATATCTGTACAGAATAATGGTTTCCGCTATTTTTATTAAAAACAGAAAAATACTTGAGAAACGAAAAAAACATATCACTACTGCAAAACTTTGCTCTCAACTCTTGAATGCAGAGGATTTCTTCTTGGATGATATTACATCGTGAAATCGTTTTCTCTTCTTCCAAAATTTTCATCTAATTTATTCTCATCCTACATCGTACACTTGAACACTACATCATTCTCTTCACTCAACAGATTCAATTCGACTTCAATATCTCTCTCTCTCTCTCTCTCTCTCTCTCTCTATATATATATATATATATATATAATATATATATATATATATATATATATATAAAAAAAAGCGAAATGGCACTCACTCACTGACTGACTGACTGACCCACTCACTCACTCACTCGCAGAACTAAAAATCTACCGGACCAAAATCGTTCAAATTTGGTAGGTATGTTCAGTTGGCCCTTTAGAGGCGCACTAAGAAATCTTTAGGCGATATTTCAACTCTAAGGGTGGTTTTCAAGGGTTTTAAGTTCGTCTTTTAGCATGTGTATTCTTCTTATTTCAATATCTTTAAATTATAATTGAAATGTCCATACCATATGTTAATATAGAACTATAATCTAGAGAGAGTACCTCTTCGAAACAGTTGTTCTGGTAACTAAATTAAAAATTTTGTCAGGTTGGCATTAAGTTGAGTTGACTTTGTTAGGTTGGCACCAAGTTGAAGATTGAAATGCATTTATCCAGTACCTCCTAAATACCCATTTAGGAGGTCCTGATTTATCGCGGAAAAATTGATTGGGTACTGCTACTTCAATTAGAGCTATTCCTGGGAATATTATATTACTAGCCGTCAGGCTCGCTTCGCTCGCCATATCCGTTTAGCCAGACGTTTAGTCTGGACCCCCGACTGGATCGTCCTAACATATGATAAAAATATGACATAACATTTCAAATTTGGTAGGTGTGTTCCGTTGGCCCTTTAGATGCGCAATAAGAACGGTTTTGGATCGCAATCCACGTTTTTTAGCGTTTTCTCAGCTTTAACAAGAACAAATAAACAGAAAATGTTCAAATTTACTACAGAAGCTCAGCTGGGGTGCAATAATGTTGTGTTAGAAGGAATTTGAAATAACGCCAAAGATGAGCCCAAAATTAGCGTTTTCTCAGCTTTTCTGCGTTTCCTCACCTTTTTCAATAATTGATGGAAATATATTTTTAAAAAATCAGTACACAGGTTTAGCTGAGGTGGAAGAATTTTGTTCGCCAAAGATACGCCGATATAGTAACAGGTGTTTTTCGAGATCAAATTGACATAATACTTTCAAATTCGGTACAGAGGTTCCGCTGAGGTCTGTATGCAGGCGAGCCCGCTGATCTCATTTTTGGACAATCCAGTCGGGGGTCCAGAATTCGGTACAGAGGTTCCGCTGAGGTCTACATGCGGGCGAGCGAAGCGAGCCCGCTGATCTCACTTTTGGACGATCCAGTCGGGGGTCCGACTAGACGGATATGGCGAGCGAAGCGAGCCTGACGTCTAGTTGTCTAATGCCCGGTCTACACGACAACGATATTAGCGCAAACCTGCCAGATTTGCGCTAAGTTTGCGTCGTGTAGACGGGAGATCGTTGTGAATTAATGAGGTTTGAAGGTTTGTGCTTTCTTCAATCAATCTCAGCCAGGTTTGCGTCAATTTTTCTAGGAAACGATTATGTCTCATCTATCCATCAAAACCTAAATCGCTTCAAAATGAAGATAGAGGATTCGCGATTTCAGATTCGGATTCAGCACCCTCAAATTATAAATGTGCGAGGTCAATTCTCAAAAATACTCTAAAACAAGGAAGATTTTTTAATGGATAATAATTATTTTATTTACTCTATAGTAATGTAATATAGATATAGTTATTCGCTCTTCACTTGATAAGCAGTATTTTTGATTATTATTATTATTGAGGAAAAGGAGGAGAAGTGGTAGGAGGAGGAGGAGTTGGAGCAGGAGGAGGAGGTGGAGAGGATGAGGAGGTGAAGGAGGAGTAGGTGGAGAAGGAGGAGTAGGTGGAGGAGGAAGAGAAGGAGGAGGAGGTGGAGTGGTTGAGGAGGAGGAGGAATAGTTGGAGGAGGAGGAGGTGGAGTAGGGTGAGGAGGAGGAGTAGGTGGGCGAGGAGGAGGAGTAGGTGAAGGAGGAGGAGGAGTAGGTGAAGGAGGAGGAGTAGTTGGAGGAGGAGGAGGAGGAGGAGTAGGTGGAGGAGGAGGAGTAGGTGAAGGAGGAGGAGGAAGAGGTGGAGTAGTTGAGGAGGAGAAGGAATAGTTGGAGGAGGAGGAAGAGTAGGGTGAGGAGGAGGAAGAGGAGGAGGTGGAGTAGTTGAGGAGGAGAAGGAGAAGGTGGTGGAGGAAGAGGAGGAGGTAGAGGAGTTGAGGAGGAGGAGGAGGAATAGTTGGAGGAGAAGGAAGATTAGGGTGAGGAGGAGAAAGTGTATGGTGAGGGGGAGGTGGTGGAGTAGGTGGTGGGGAAGGAGGAGTAGATGAGGAGGTGAAGGAGGAGTAGTTGGACGAGGAGGAGGAAGAGGTGTAGGAGGAGGGGTGGAGGGTTGAGGAGGAGGAGGAGGAGGTGGCTTGAGTTACTATTTATCTCAAGTTTATAAACACTTCAAAGACTTCGTATAGTATTTATATATGGTTTAGTTTATAATACAGGTTTGTGTTAAAGTTGGTGTCGTGTGAACAGAGGTTTGAGCAAACTTGGCTCAAAGCCAGATTTGCGTAAACCTGGCTTTGAGCCAAGTTTGCGCAAATATCGGTGTCGTGTAGACCCGGCATAATAAAGGTCGTTTAGCATGAACAAGGATATTTGAAAATAACAATATTAGAATGGAAATTTTGTGATGATTATCACAATATTCATGAGAAAGATGTTTTGGCAATATCTGAAACAGGAAAACAATACTCACTTTCGAATCTGTAACAGCCTTTTCGTGGAATGATATAATTTAAAAGTTCCCTCTAAACAGAAATAATGTATTTTAAATCATTTTCTCATTATTCATAGAAGGACTTCTCAGAGAATTGAATAGATCTCCTCATGAAGACTTTAATTTCAATATTCTCGTCTTATATTCATTCAGATTGTGATTTTCATCTCCTCGGCCAATAACTTTACAACTTACCAATATTCACCACTATTTGGAGCAAGAGTGTTTCACCTAATTCATTGAAATTCCGTTCAAGCACAATTTCCACTGTAGTACCAACATGCAGTGATATATTCACATTAGAGGAAGAATTTGTATACTTTGAAACACTTGTAAACTGACAAGTCCGCTTTCAAGGATCTCATTGTTAAGCTTCAAGAGTATGTACTCGATTCACAGAAAATTTAGTTTGAATGAAGCAAACTAAATACTTAAGAGTATAAAAAACTTAAGAGTCAAACTAAACTTTAGAGTCAAACTAAACCTAAGAGTCATATGGCTTCATCCCATGAAAGTACCAAACTACGAATCATATGGCTCCATTTACACTATTCACTAACATATTCTGCTGCTCGCCGAGCCGCGCCGCGCCGCTCCACTGACGTAGTGCACGCTCTACTTTAAGGCCGAGCTGCGCCGCGCCGCTCCACCGACGTAGTGCATGCTCTACTTTAAGGCCGATCCGCGCCGCGCCGCTCCACCGACGTAGTGCACGCTCTACTTTAAGGCCTTAAGGCCGCGCCGCGCTGCTCTACCGACGTAGTGCACGCTCTACTTAAAGGCCGAGATAAAATATATCCAATACGTGTGGTTGCGAAACGGAACGGTGCGAGCTAGTGCATGATGGAGCAAAGTTGTCCGCTGTTACAACCCCTCGTTCAGGATGAGCGCGCCTAAAGGCTTGTTCCCTAGCGACAGGTTTTTTGCGCCGTTGACAACGTGATACGCCGGGCGTTTAACGTCGACCACTGATTCCTTAGAATCTAGTTGGGATGTTTTCCTAGAGGGCGCAACACGTCGGCGCAGAACGTGTTGCGTTGACGCGGTTGGCCCCACTGCTCGAGGAGGAGTCAACAACGCAGTACGCTGACGCAATTGCCTTGGATTCCAGTGTTTTGTGCATTCAAGTTTCGAGTTGTGAGGTTTTCAAGATGTCCCAAAGCGCATCAGCGAGGTTTTCGGCAGACGAGGACGAATTGTTAATTGAGTTCGTCCAAAAGGAAGATATGTTATATGACCTTAAACATAAAGAATTTAAAAACTCGACGAAGAAAGACCTGTTGTGGAATGAAATAGGGAGAAGATTGGAAAAAGAAGGTACGTTTTCATTTAAAAACATAATTATATCACAAATTTTATTAAATATATTACTTATTAATTACACGTATTATTACTTATTATTAAACACGTATTATCATACGTGTTTTCATAACATGTTTCAGTGTGTACTGAAGTATTCAGTGAAACGGTTTCTCACTTCGAATCCTTCAGCTTGAGAGAAACCACCTGTGCCTGCTAGATTAATTAGGTTTCGGGAAGGGAAATCCTCCAAGGTTTCCTCAGTGTTCAAAGTACTGTTCGATAAATACTCATCCCTCAACATATTGTGTAAGCAACAGCACACAACGATAAGTGATTCCACAGTCTCAGGTTTCAAATGTATGGGAGTGAAAAAAATTCTGAAAATTTGGCACATGATGCCAAACGCATTTTCGGATGTCCTCCGGGCTTTGCTGTGACAGTAATTGTACCTTCTTTTGTTGCATCTTGGAGCATTTGTGCTCTCGAATATGGCTTCATCATATGCTTACCTAAACTGAAAGCATCATCGCCAACTACTACATGAGGTAGAATGATATTAGAATGCGGAAGGTTCTTTGGTGGCGGGAATATTGTTCCATTTGTAACTAATGCTCCAATTTTTGACTTCTTAAAAATTCCTGCGTCTCCCTCCTTTCCGTAGGAACCCACATCAACAAGAACAAACTTACAGTTTGCATCGACCATAGCGAGAAGCACTACAGAAAAATACCCCTTATAGTTAAAGTATAGACTTCCTGAGTGACCAGGTGCTACAATTCTCACATGCTTGCCATCAATGGCAGCTACACAGTTGGGGAAACCCCACCGTTTCCAAAAATCGTTGGCTTTCTGTTCCCAGTCTATTTGGTCGGGAGGAGGTAAAAAAAGTGGCACCAGCTTCTTCTGTAGTGCTGCCAACACTGTAGGGACGATGGTACATATAGCAGAGGGAGAGATGCGGTACCCAAATGCTAGTGACCTGTATGATTCTCCTGTAGCCATAAACCTGAAACAAATGTTTTATAATTTGTAGTAATGTTGTACAGTAAAGTAATTTTTGATTAATTTATATGAACCGAATTAATAATAATTAATAGACAGGGGTGTCGCTATTTGGGTAAACATGTGTCTGAATACCCAATCCATTTTCCTCCCCTCTCATTTACATTTTTTGATGATATGTATTTTATCGGAGTTGTAATTGTCTTTCATCTTTCGTAGGGAGTGAGTGCAAGAAACGGTGGAAAAGTATGAGGGACCACTACAAAAGGGAGAAAAAAGAAGAAAAAGGTACAACAGGGAAAGCTGCTAAGAAGAAAAGAGCTCAGTACTGGCAACGGTTGCAGTTTTTAGACACTGTGGAGGATGAAAGAACGAGTTTTACAAATGTTGTTACCACATCTGACGTTGGAGCATCATCTGAAACTCCACAACAAGGCATTCCAGAAGAGTATGAGGAGGATGCTTCAATGGAACATAGGTCCCAGGAATTATCTCCGCATACATCATCTCAGCATACTGAACAGACAAATACAACCCCATCCCAACATGAAAAAAGGTCTGAACTTGAATTTCACTGTCGAAATCCGAAACAAAGGAAAGACAGTTCTGTTCTCCAAAAATATTTGCAGGAAAGAAAGGAAGACAGGAACCATTTAAAGAGATGTCTTGAAGGTCTTATGACATACCCAGGACCTCCGCAAAATGAAACTGAAATTGATATGTTCTTCAAAACAATGGCCGCAACTGTTAAAAAATTCCGACCAGATCTTGCCACCCAGACTAAAGCGAGTGTTTTCAAAATATTCAACGATATGGAAGTGCTGAACCAGCGACTGTCTATCCCTGGTGACAGTGGATTCACAGATATTCAGTATGATAACAACCAATTGAGACCGTCACCCTCCTCAACATTCTCACCCTGGTCCACTCCACATTCATCTCACACACAAGCTTCGGACCCCTACTCCAATATCGTTTCTCAGGCCTTCCAAACGGCCTTAGTAGGCACAGAGAACAATGAATAATTCAGTTTTTGTACTCATGTTTGATTGAATAGTTTTGTGTTTGATTGAGAAGGCTACTCCCTTTTGTACTCGTTTTCTACTAAGTAATTACTTTGTTCTTCTATTTTAAGTATTATATTGTTACTTTTCTTTCTCGTACCGTATTACTTTTCTTTCCCATGGTACTTGATGTTAGGTATAAGTTTCATAAAAATCGTATGACTAGTTCATTTTTTTCGATTTTTTTTTGGGTTTGTGATACTATGAAAAATAGTTTCCAGATTTTTTCTTTTAACTCAAGGTTAAGTTTGGTTTTACTTTACTAATTTTTTTTTAAAAGAATCTGGTAAAAATACTTATATTTTTTGACTCAACTTGTCAGTCTAAAAATCGGACTACTACGTCAAAAGTCAATTGTTTGCTACAATAATAATGTAGTAGAAATAAACAAATATTTCCGGCTTACCTTAGTGTGACTGCCAATTTTTCAGCGGTTGTTATAGGTTCCTCCACTCGGTTGTAGGAAGAAGTAGTCAAGTCGTCATTAATGAGGTTCAAAATGTCGAAAAATCTTCCTCTGGGCAGTCTTAAGTATCTTTGGAATTTCTCTTCATCATCAAGAAGATGATTCTTGACTAAACTGCTGAACATTCCTTCACTCCTGCGGTTTGAGAATACATCACTCACACTTTCCCTTACTTTTGCATATTTTGTTAATACGAACTCTTCTTCTTCATCACCATCTATTATTTCTTTAATTATGAAAGCAGCCATTACATTTCTCTTTCTCACCATGTTCTCCATTTCAGCAGTTTCACTTAAATGTTTCACATACAAACACCCAACCTTCAACACGATTCTACGCCAACTGAACAGATAAAACACGGCGCTAGGAAAACACTTTTACGCTGCGTAATACATTTCACGCTTTAGTCGACGTTTTTCAGGCTTATTCGGTTCCTGCTGCGCAAAAAACCTGTCGCTAGGAAAACAGGCCTTAAAGGCCGAGCCGCGCCGCGCTGCTCCATCGACGTAGTGCACGCTCTACTTTAAGGCCGAGTCGCGCTGCGCCGCTCCACCGACATAGTGCACGCTCTACTTAAAGGCCGAGCCACGCCGCGCCACTCCACCGACGTAGTGCACACTCTACTTTGAGGCCGCGCCGCGCCGCTCTACCAATGTAGTGCACGCTCTACTTTAAGGCTGTTCGGTACACTTTTTATTAATTAAATTGAATAATCTTTTTAAATATAAATGTTAAGATCATTATAAGAGTGAGAAAAAGTGGCAACTGAAATTTTTAAGTGGTTCAATGAGCGAGTAATTGGTTGTTGAAGTGCTAAACTTCGTTTTCTTTTCAGATAATAAACGGTATCTTATCTTAAATGTTATAAAATATAGTATAATTTAAACAAATTCATTTTCATCTTAAACTGCAGAGCAAGAGAGGAAAACGTTCTATTCAATAAAAATGTCTTAGCAAAGCTTCCACGCCATTGGCTAAGAACTTAATACAAACTCAGCAGTTGCGCTGACAAAATTTTATTCCTAAAAAAGACCACTCGCTTCTCGTTCAACTGCGGTATCGACCACGAGTCCAGGTTTACCCAGGAGAGTCAGTTCCATATTTTCTGTAACTTTTTCTTTAATTTTCTTTCAAAAATTCATTCTCCTCCTTTCAAACAGTAATATCTCAAATAATAATAATAATAATAATAATAACAACAATAATAGAACGTTTTCCTCAACATATTTTTTTTAATAAAATACAGTACTTTCAATTATTTTAAATGTTATAAAATATAGTATAATTTAAACAAATTCATTTTCATCTTAAACTGCAGAGCAAGAGAGGAAAACGTTCTATTCAATAAAAATGTCTTAGCAAAGCTTCCACGCCATTGGCTAAGAACTTAATACAAACTCAGCAGTTGCGCTGACAAAATTTTATTCCTAAAAAAGACCACTCGCTTCTCGTTCAACTGCGGTATCGACCACGAGTCCAGGTTTACCCAGGAGAGTCAGTTCCATATTTTCTGTAACTTTTTCTTTAATTTTCTTTCAAAAATTCATTCTCCTCCTTTCAAACAGTAATATCTCAAATAATAATAATAATAATAATAATAACAACAATAATAGAACGTTTTCCTCAACATATTTTTTTTAATAAATTTAAATTCTTAAATAAAATCAATTTCATTTTAGATAATTAAATATAAGCCAACGGTTTCATAAGAAAGGGCGTAATTGTTTAAAATAAGATTTGTTTTGTTTAATCATCCGTATTACCGATTTTCAACCTTTCGTATCTTTTTAAATATTGTTCAAAATTGATAAGAACTTTGTGTCAATAAAAACTAAATTACTTTTCCAATTCTTACTTCTTCTATTTTCATCCTATTTCAAAAATTCAAACACCTTGTGTGAGTCAAAATTTTTATTATAAAAATTTCCAAGTTTTTGTGTTTTTTCTTTATATAAAAAAAGACACTGGTGGAGGCGTTCCTGTTCCTGTGAGGTAATTGAATGAATTGATCGAAACCCATACTATTTGGAGGAATCTGGGGATTAATTCATTCAATTATCCACAAATTTAAAGATCCTATAATTTTTGGTAGTGTGCTTTACCAAACATCGAGTAGAGGCACTAACCACTAAGAAGATTACAATCGATCAGTAGGCCTACTAACGAATTGATTATTTGAATAAATCACATTAATGTGAAGAACATAAATAGATGATGAAATAACACATAACAAAACACTTATAATCTTTTCGTTAGACTGGTCATTTCTCTTTATTCTTTTATTTGTTACATTTGGTGAAGGCGTCAATCGCCCATCATTCCATTTATTTGTTACATTTGGTGGAGGCGCCGGGTAAGTCATGTTTCCTCAAGCCCTTCCCTTACTATTTCTGATATGGTGTATGGAAACAGCAGCTGTCAAGGTGTTCTCAGGAGTAATTCTTCAACCAATTCCTCACGTACACGCTTATGAAGATTCTGTGCCTATCAGCTACAAGACGAACTTTCCAATGGCGCAGATTACTCTTCTCCAAGCGGACAAAGTATTCCAACCCAGATGCCCACTACACTCTGATTGCTCGATCGAAAAAGTTATTGAGCAATTATACAACTCAACAAACAAAATCATCAAACATGATCACCAGAAAACCTTGAAAATGAGTCGTACTACTCAGAAATGTTACTCTACTTAGAAATGTTAGCTGTAGTATATTGCATTTCACATTTCAGACCCTTACTCTTGAATAAAAAGTTCACAGTTATAACTGATCATAGTAGTCTCCAACATTATAGAAACATAAAAGAGCCAAACTCTCGTCTTGCTAAATTAGCAGCGAAATTAGTCTATTATGATTTTGAAATTAAGTACAAGCCAGGGAAAAATCTCCAGCTCATAGACGCATTATCAAGAGCTCCCATAGATGTACCAATTGAGAATGAATGACAAGAAATCAATACAATACAATGTGCAAATATAGGCTTATTACAGAAACAAGACCCATATTTAAATAAAATATGTCTTGCGATTCATGACCTAAATGCAGCAGAAAAGCAATTTGCTAGAAAATCCCGAAGTTACTTGCTTAAAGACGATATTCTATATTACAAAGATTCTCAATACAAAACAAGTTTTCTCCATATTTTAGCACTTCCACAATCTTTAGTTCCACAAATCCTACAACAATTTCATGAGTCTGTTCATTTTGGCGGTCACTTAGGAATAGAAAAGACTATTTCCAAAATAAGAGTAAAATATCACTGGCCAACAATGAGACAAGACATCATTGATTACGTTAAATCCTGTCCAACCTGTCAAAATACAAAAACAGCAAAAACAAAACCAGCAGGATTGTTGAAGCCGATAGAAATTCCAAAACAACCATTTCATACCATATGTATAGATGCAATAGGCCCTTTATCACTGAGCGGAGGTCGCTATAAGTATATATTAGTAGCAGTAGACCGAGCTACAAGGTTTGCCTTCTGTGAACCAGTAGTTTCCATTGATGCAAAAACAACAGTTAAATTCTTCACAAATTTTTCCACTACGTATGGATTACCGAGAGTCATACATACAGATAATGGTACGAATTTCAGGTCAGAATTAGTAAAACAATTTTGTGTTTCACTAGGAGTGACGCAAAAATTTGGCTCCAGTTACATGCCAACTAGTCAGGGCATAACTGAAAGATATAACCATACGCTAATAACTATGTTGAAATGTTACATAAATGAAAAGCAAAACAATTGGCTTTCCAACATAAAGTATGTGTGCTTTGCCTACAATATTTCATATCAAGAATCTTTAGGATACACACCTTTTTATCTAGTACATGGTTTTCATCCACTCAGCCCTTTCGATGTAGCATTTTTACCCCCATCAGCTGAAATAGATCGATTTCAAGTGCTACACGATCTAGCTGAAATTCGGTCACAATTACCGAATATAATACAAAAGGCCCAACAACGACAAAAGATTCGCTTTGATGAAAAACATAAACATGTAGAATTTCAAGTAGGAGACAAGGTGCTTGTATCGTATCCACCAAACGAGCCTGACACTTGTAAAAAATTCAATAGTCATTTCAAAGGCCCTTATACAATTTCTAAGAAGATTCAGATCACAACTACGAAGTAATTTTAGAAAAAAGAGGTCAATTTGTTCCAGAAGTAATACATGTCCGTAGAATGAAGAAATTTTACAGTAGATAAAAGATTCCATTATTATGATTAATATTCAAGTATTTTTGAAATATACTCATCAGAATATAAATGTAAATTAAAACCTTATCACTTCAACTGAAGAAAGAAAAAAACCTTCATATTGTAAATTACGTTTACAATAATTGAAGATTTTGTTTGAAAAATACAAATACTTCAATAATTTCACTCATTTTAATGTAATTGTCACAAGCATAATTTCAGAATATATTATTGTATATTCTTAAATATTATTTTGCATAAAATTGACACTTCTTTAAGCTGTTACAATTCTGGAAAAATTTGATCAGATGAGCTTGTTGCTGTTGATTTATCAAATTCTCATTTTCATCAATTATTATTTTCTTACTTCTATTTAAATCATTATACTTCAATACTTATTTTTGTTTTTCACTTATCAATACAATACAACTTATATTGAGAAAGAATAACTGATCACTTATTATTGATGAGACATTTAAAAACCCGAATTTCTTTGCATTCATTTGAAGTCAAATTGAGTTGAGTAGGCCTATTCATTATTTTCATTAATATTATGGAGATATATTCATAGCATCTCCATTATTCAACAATTGATAAGATCATTCATTACCTTTTTATGTGAATAAAGTACCTTTTTATGTGAATCTATAATAATTGAATAAATTTATAATGAATAATTTGAATGAATTTATTGTTGAATAAATTGTAAATAAAAAGTAATTTGAGAAAATTCATACATACATTGATTATTGAAGAAACTATTCAAGAGACAATTTAGTATGCTACTGCAATTATTATTTTTATGTACTTTGTATGTAGGTAATCAAATTAATTGTAAATAATCAATTTATCAAAATAACTTGTGTATATAGAACACAAAGAGAGACAACGAGTAAACTATTGTAATAAAATTTTGATTCAAATATAATATGATAATATTGATATTTAAAATGCACAAAAATAAAGATCTATAAATTAAAGTAAAATGTTTCAATTTACAGTAGCGAATATTCAATCAATAATATGTAGCAGTGAATCTAAATGCCAAACAAATAATAAATTTAATATCTCGATGTAAAATAATTATTATTAACTTTTCAGAAGCCAGAACCCACCCGGTAAGTCATGTTTCCTCAAGCCCTTCCCTTACTATTTCTGATATGGTGTATGGAAACAGCAGCTGTCAAGGTGTTCTCAGGAGTAATTCTTCAACCAATTCCTCACGTACACGCTTATGAAGCTTCTGTGCCTATCAGCTACAAGACGAACTTTCCAATGGCGCAGATGACTCTTCTCCAAGCATTCCAACAAATTCGGACAAAGTATTCCAACCCAGATGCCCACTACACTCTGATTGCTCGATCGAAAAAGTTATTGAGCAATTATACAACTCAACAAACGAAATCATCAAACATGATCATCAGAAAACCTCAAAAATGAGTCGTACTACTCGGTCGATCGACGCAATAGGAGACTTCCTACACTTCTGCTGCGGCACAGCGACAGACGGAGAGCTCCATGGACTCGAATTCAACGAGCAGCATATCACAGACCACCTGAATGCTTTCCAAAGTCTCGTGAAAGAAGACCATCAAGATCTAATCAAAGTGACGGGAGAATTAAACCTCTTCACTAACAACATCTCTAATCAGTTCCATGCAGCCTACAAACTTTTCAAAAAATCACAAGTAGCAGCAGATGAAGAACTCTACACTCAAATGATTGCATACGCTTTTCACATATACTCACATCTATACCTCATTGCCAGACGAAACTTCATCACATCAATAAAAGAAACCTGCCAACAAAAATTAATACCAGCAAACGTCATCAAACCAGAATTGTTATTGAAGGACCTCTCTCAGCTACAAGAGAAGATGAATTCAACAACAAATCAACAGTTGGCGGTCGATCTCAAAAATTATCAGCAGCTATATCAACTTCCAATAACAACATGCTGAGTCACAGAAGAAGACGTTACAATCACGGTGAAGATTCCAATTGTCACGAAAACATCGAACTTCACTTTATTCAAGTACATTCCCACCCCACTCAGCTGGAAAAACCAATCATGTTGGCTGCCAAGAGAAGACATGATCATTGCGAAAAGCGGAAACACCATTCAAGTTTTGGCCGGAAAACAACTAGAGCTTTGCCAAGTACCCAAAACAAAGCTCTGCTATCTACCTAGACAGCAGCATTCAGGAGAATTATCATCAAAATGTACGGAGCATCTCGTTATGTCATCAACGTTACAACAACTACAAGAATTTTGCGTTTTCACCTGTACAAGCAACACGGATGCCGTCCAAATTCTAGAAATGTCACCTACGGTATTCTATGTCACCAACATTCAACCAGGGACATCAATTAAATGTGAAGGAGGAGAAGAACAACTATTATCGACTACTCTTCCAGGAACAATTCAAACATCTATCCCGTGCAACTGTGAGCTACAGGAGAAGAACAAAACACTTATCAGAAAGACATTTCCTTGTGACTCCCGTGCTCCTCTAATTCCAAATATTCAACACTTCTTACCTTTACACTGGCTAAATATTAAATCATTAAAAGTAGATTCTTTTCAACCACATAGAAATCCTCATTTTGATAATTTTACTGATATTTTGAAAGATGACTGGAATGTAACAATACCAACATTGTTTATTCATAACAATATAGCACCAGATTTATTTGAAAAAGTAACACTTCCAAACAGTTGGTATGATATTTTTAATTCTACTTCAATGGCATTCTATTTTATTTATGCATGGTTAGCACTGATTACTTTGGCATTACTGTACTTCATAAATAAGATTCACATGCTACTGACTCTAAAAAAGGCTCAAGAAAAACCCACAATACATATGATGGAGCTTAAAGATTGAACAGTCAAATACCACAGAAATTGTTAAAAAGAAAAACGTTTTGATGTAACTTTTCTTTTGTGTGTCAATTGTCTTATGTAATTAATCAAAACTGAACATAGGATATTATTTAGTTGTGTTATTGATCTGTATTATTTATTTATTGATCTATTGAATGCTCTATCAATGAATATTAATTTACAAATTATTGATATTTCAATTGAATTACATGATTTACCTATTGAAGATTAATTAAATGCATTATTGTTGAATATTATTTTATTACTAATTATGGATTTTTCATTAGTATTATATTATGATTGACCTTTTGCATATTATTTTAATGTATTACTTATGAATAGGCTACAATTTTTATTCTAATTTTGGATTTTTCATTTGTATTCCACGATTTACCTATTGAATATTTAATTAATATTATTTGATACATTATTGATTGACTTTTCATTTGTCTTGTATGTATTAAATATAATAAAATTTGAATGCATTATTGATTAATATTATTTAAATAATTGTTAATTTTTCATTTGTCTTTGATTTAAGAAAATAATTTTATTATGTCTATGCATTATTAATTAATATTATTTAATTCATTGATTTCCATTTATATCAGTTGAATAACCTATTTTAATTTTTGTCTATTTTATTATCGGTATTATTAATGCATTATTGATTTCTTTATTAGTATGGAATAAGATCCAACTTAATTAATTAATATTATTCAATTATCATTTTTTAATTATAAGAAAAACAATTATTATTATTATTATTATTGATACATTTTCATAGTTAGTAGGATTATTTGTATTATCATTGGGTATATATGTATTTTAACGAGAAGAGTAAGCATAGTTTTATTGAATTCTTTGAATAACATTTTTTTTTTAAATTCTATAAATGTAAAAGAAAAAATATCTATATTCAAGCTACCACGACCAAGATGATTATTACTGAATAAACTATTGACAAGAAAGAAGGAATTTATCAAATTTATGTTACCATATTGATTTAATGAACTGTTAATGTAATTATTATGTTATACTCTCAATCAGAATGTGTATTGTGAATTATTGTTCAATAATTGTCTCTTGCTTTGCACTTGTAGAGCCAGGGTCGGCTCTTCCCCTAGGGGAGGGGACATGTCACGATAGTGACAGAACCGTGTCTCAAAAATAATTTAATTATAATTTTTTTTTTTAATAAAATACTGTACTTTCAATTATTTTAAATGTTATAAAATATAGTATAATTTTAACAAATTCATTTTCATCTTAAACTGCAGAGCAAGAGAGGAAAACGTTCTATTCAATAAAAATGTCTTAGCAAAGCTTCCACGCCATTGGCTAAGAACTTAATACAAACTCAGCAGTTGCGCTGACAAAATTTTTATTCCTAAAAAAGACCACTCGCTTCTCGTTCAACTGCGGTATCGACCACGAGTCCAGGTTTACCCAGGAGAGTCAGTTCCATATTTTCTGTAAGTTTCTTTTTCTTTAATTTTCTTTCAAAAATTCATTCTCCTCCTTTCAAACAGTAATATCTCAAATAATAATAATAATAATAATAACAACAATAATAGAACGTTTTCCTCAACATATTTTTTTTAATAAATTTAAATTCTTAAATAAAATCAATTTCATTTTAGATAATTAAATATAAGCCAACGGTTTCATAAGAAAGGGCGTAATTGTTTAAAATAAGATTTGTTTTGTTTAATCATCCGTATTACCGATTTTCAACCTTTTGTATCTTTTTAAATAATTTGTATCTTTTTTTCCAAGTTTTTGTGTTTTTTCTTTATATAAAAAAAGACACTGGTGGAGGCGTTCCTGTTCCTGTGAGGTAATTGAATGAATTGATCGAAACCCATACTATTTGGAGGAATCTGGGGATTAATTCATTCAATTATCCACAAATTTAAAGATCCTATAATTTTTGGTAGTGTGCTTTACCAAACATCGAGTAGAGGCACTAACCACTAAGAATATTACAATCGATCAGTAGGCCTACTAACGAATTGATTATTTGAATAAATCACATTAATGTGAAGAACATAAATAGATGATGAAATAACACATAACAAAACACTTATAATCTTTTCGTTAGACTGGTCATTTCTCTTTATTCTTTTATTTGTTACATTTGGTGAAGGCGTCAATCGCCCATCATTCCATTTATTTGTTACAATTTTATTCCCCATATCGTTCATAAATAAAAAAGTAACATTTTTTGTAAATTCGATAACTAGTTTATTTTGGCATTAATTGCGAAAAACGCATATAATTCATCCATTTTTCCAATTTATACAGACATGTATCAGATAATTAGTTTTTTTCATTGATGATTGAAACTCAAAAAGGGTCATCTCTCGAAATGAGAGTTCAGTCAGTTAGAATTGACAAATTATAACCGTAAAAATTGAATAGAACCAGCTCTATTGTGGAGAAAACTCGGACAAGAGTACTTCAAGAATATTCAGGTTTAGAGATGAAAAGGTCTGGATGAAAAACAACAGAATGCTTATTGGTTTAAACTCAATGCTATGGTGTATGAAATGCGAAATATATATCTGACGATGCTATTGATTGTTGAAGAGCTTAACACCTCGCTCAACAACATCCACATTGAGTCCGGAGCCAGACTACTCGAACTTGTGAAAACGTTTTTCCAGCTGGTGAAAATGATTGGGAGAGCGACCCAGACAACAGACAACGGACAGCACTGAGTGGAGTGATGCCCCTTATAGAAAACGAGTCACTGCTCCACGAGGCAATAAACTAATGGCAAACTAATGTTTTTTTCAAAATCACTGCAGCTACTACAGCATCCAGACAACGCCAATGCTAATGGTAATCACCGACTGAGTGCTGCGGGAGATTGTTCGAATGTTCACAAGAGATGAAAAGAAAAAGAAGAAGAAGAAGAAGAAGTGACAGGAAGAGAAGAGTAGACAGGAAAATGGGAAATGATAGAGTTAAATTGAGGCGATGGAGGAAGGTGGGGACGAGGTGGTGAATGGTGTGAAGGAGTATGAGAACGAGGAGATCGAGAAGAAAGAGAAGAAACGAAGAAGAAGAACAACAACAAAAAAGAAGGAGATGAAGACAAAAGTTGAAGATAGAATATCTTGGGGCATATATCTATGTGGAATGGGAAAATTATAAGGAAATGAATTGGAAAGGGACAAGGAAGAAATAAGAGGGGCTTGTAGGATAAGGAATAGGAAAAAGAGATGGAGGAGAAGGCAGGAGAGAAAGTGAGGAGAAAAATATAAATATGGGTTGAAAATTGAACAAAATGAAAAGCAGTAAATAAATTCAAGATTGTTCAGATTAGGCTACATGAGTGAGTAAGAGAAAATGAGTGAGAATGTAGATGAAGAAAAAAAACTATAATAGGGTAAAGTCAACTACAGCAATGAACTTTGAAATACAGTAGTATAAACTGAATTATTCAATGATACGATAAATAAAAATGAAAATAAATAAAATCTCGTATAAATAAAAATAAAATAAATAAATGCTTTATTCAACCAATAAAAATAAATAAATAAATTACATTACAATCACATTCAAGAACACAAACGCATTTCACAATCATTAAACATTCAATAATGAAATAATAAATAAACAGAACCCTATGTGTAGATAAAATAAATAAAATAATACAATATTTAAAAAATAGGATATAATAATGAATGATAATAACAATGAAAGGTAAGTGCCCTTGAAGAAATATTAATGGTTCATCCCTCTTTAAGCATAATGTTTGCGCTGAGGGATGAGTCGCTTAACATAATAATTTTATCTTGGACTACAGTACAATAAACCAGAACACATTCAAACAAACCGGAATATCATTCAACTAAACAAAAAACTAACTACAACAAAATAAACTAAAAAATCCTTCAACAAAACTAAAATAAACTGAATCAATTGTGTTATACGTTTACACTATTTGTTATGAATATTTCAAACATTTGTACCAATATTTAACAAAACGAAACAAGAAAAATAATTTTTTAATCAACAAAGAACTCTTT
The DNA here is from genome assembly GCF_014356525.2 of Nilaparvata lugens. Taxonomy (NCBI): domain Eukaryota; kingdom Metazoa; phylum Arthropoda; class Insecta; order Hemiptera; family Delphacidae; genus Nilaparvata; species Nilaparvata lugens. The sequence goes on along the minus strand of NC_052518.1, from coordinate 61,108,781 downwards.
TAACAAAACTAAATTTACATTCTATTTTGGTATAAACAAAATCATACCTATCCATATCTAATCTAATCTTATAGAAGAAAATAAATAGAATAATTTTCTTCATTACCGTATTATATCAAAATTGTTTTTTCAGAGTCACTGAAAATTAAATGAAACTGGTATATAAAATCAAAATAATGATAATGGACACAGTGATAAAAACCAACAGAATGCATAGGAAGAATAAAAAGCAACAAAGAAAAGACTCTCATGCACTTAATCCTCAATTCAATGTAATGAAACATTTAGGATGAAAAAGAGAGAGACATAAGTAAACATAAAGGCCTTATACATCAATCTTCAATTTTGCCTCATTTCAAGGAAACAACGGACACCATTTTTGAATATAGAGAAGCTTGGTGCAGAGACTATTGATAGAGGAAGTTGATTGAATAAACGGGGCCCCCTGGAAAAAGCATGATCTGCAGTTGCAGTAGTCCTGAGACGGGGCTCCTCAAGGGGTTCTCTAAGTTGTCTTCGTGTACCATACATGTGTACCGCAGATAAAGGAAAAGTATGTGGTCTCAAATAGATAAACTTCAATAATTCAAATTCAAAAAGATGTGGTATACTAAATACCAGAAATTCTCTGTATATATATTCAGAAGGGTATCTTATTGGTTTTTTAAGACAGATTTTTATAATTGTTTTGTGTTATAGAATTAGTGGCTGCATAATAGAAGCCCCACAGTTTCCCCAGCCAATGATTCCATAGCTCACAATGGACTGTATTAAGGCTAAGAATACCATTATCAGTTGGTGTAGAGGCAACATATTTCTCAACTGAACAAATTTATAAATCAATTTTCTCAGTCTGGAGCACAAATATGCCACATGACTCCCCCAACGCAAGTGCTTATCTATCATGATACCCAAGTACTTAACATTCTCCTGAAACTCCACATGTACACATGTACATACACAACGATTACAGCCAGTTTCATGAATAACAGTTCTGCAGTTGTCAACATCAGTCATGAAGATTAGGTTAATGATATAATGTTATGTTGTACAAAAATCAAAGCAGCTTATAGTATCAATTATCTTTTCACGAGATGGATATGCAATGGCATCCTTCATGTTAACACTCGACCGGAATGATTTGATATATATATATAGGAGAAAGAGAGTGTTATACATCAATACAAGTAAAAGGCGTCGAAAGAGAAATGAAAGATAACAGAGGGGGTTCAAGAAAGTATTGTGAAGGAGCAAGGAGTAGTAGGAGAAGGATGAGGAAGAGAAGGAGGAGGAGAAGGAGGATGAGGTGGAAGTTGAATAGAAAAAAACGAGAGGCAATGCTTGATAGAGTGGAAGACTTGATTAATGATACGTGTAGTAGAAGCAGAGTTGATCAGAGGAAGAAGCATGGGGTGAGCTGAGAGCTGTGTTTACTGACATTGCTCTAATAAAAGGTGCGATGCATATGCTTACAACCATCCAGTATTGATCTCCTTCAACTTTAAACAAAATTAGAAATCGATCAACTGATAAAAGAAAGACTATCACTGTCACCGCAAACACATGACAATGGGATATAGTGCGATTATAGACAGACAGCCATGTTGATAGTGATAATCTAACAATGAGATCTAACTGCCGTCAAAGGAGGTCATCTCACGAAATCTATGTAATGGGAAGCAATGAACAAGTCTGAAATTTATTCAGTGACGTAATTTCACGGTAACTAACTTCAATTGGATTTTCATGCAACTCGTTTGAAGAGTTCAAAATTATAATAAAAATGGCAAAACTATGACCAAAGAACAAACAAATCTCAATCACTTTTCGACCAATAATTTGGACAATATTCTCCAAAATTATGTCAGATATAGTTTTTCCTGTTTTTCTTCCACTACGTATATTTACCATTGGAATGAAATAAATATTTGATGTTATAGTATTTCCAGTTTGAAATTACTGAATAAGCTTCCTATTCATAACTAGTAAGATACCAATTCTGGTTAGGATTTGAATATAATACTAATTTCTAATAATTTCTCTGATTGCTAATGAATTGCAACCAGAGGAGTTTATTGACAAACCATATACATATTTATTATAATACACATACAAAAGTTGCTAATAATAAACTTAGTCATAATTATGATACCCCACTATAATAATATGTGACGAGGTGATAATATATAGAACATAATTGTGCCCAGTTATAAGGAATTCCTTTGAGGCTATACTAATTATGAACTGTCCAAATTTTGTAGTATAATTCCGCAGCTAACAATGCTGTGGAACATGGCTAAACGTGGGCTTTCCATACTCCCACTTATTGCCAGTTTGTTGTTACCGAATACCATAGCAATTATGCCCATATATTATCAATAACAAAACCTGTACAGGGCACAGGACCGCTGTTGCATTCAAATCATCTATTGTAGTATTTCTACACCTATGTAATCAGTACAGAGAGTTGAATTGTTTCTCAGAGGCATTCGTGAATACATTTACATTCAATATATATATATATAATATATATATATATATATATATAATATATATATATATATATATATATATATCCAGAATACAATAGGCTTCCTAAATGGATTGTTGAGTCTCGGAATCTTGGAGAGGTAAACAACTCATTTGCTTCCTAGTATCGTAAACTCTCAGTTATCCGAATAATTTTCAGGCATAACTGCACAGATGTGAAGCCTGAATTCCGCCGATTGTCTGTAATTTGTCCAGAAAATACCGCCACTATTGCCCTCTCCTCTGTGGGCATAGGTACTATACATGGCAAGCGGAGCGAGTCTGAAATAGATACAAAGGAATCCTCCGCAGTTGAACCTGACAAACTACATCACACATTAACCTCGACCTAATAGAACGTAATTGCCTGTTTCCTTAGACTTTTACTTTCACAAAAAAGGATAGAAATCATTAAGTGAAGCTACTTTTGTTAGCACAGCTGTTCAAACATAATGCGACAAACTCCAATTAAACCAGTCAAACACTGACAAATAAAGGCTATGATGAGACTCAATTTATACAGTCAACATTAATTTTCAATAACTTTAATGTTTTCCATTCAACCAATGCTGACAGTTTAACATGAATCTCACTATAAACAGCTATTGTATAATATTTGTCCACGTATCGCCTCTCAGATGGCAACAAACTGATTAGCCTATTAAGTGACTATTGAATTTAATGGGTAGAAACTGACCCAACTAATCCTACATCAACGATTCAACAATAACAGCCTACAATAGATATTCATATTTTGACCTTCCTAGAAGAAATGGATATATAGTTTCAACACTTATACTTTCCAATTAATATTTAAAATTAACATAAAAACAATATACATCAACCTCAATTAGAGAGAATTCATTATGTACATTTTTAAGACGGACAAAACCTCAGGAGTGAATGGAATGGATTGATGTGAAAGGAAGTCACTGTCTGTTACTACAGACATCTTGAAGCTTTGTACTTTCTGAAGATGAGATCCAAGCTATATAGGCTACAGAGTTATTTGAAAGATGCGTTACCAAAGTTTTGACGCCTTTATTGTGACAGGTGAATTTGTAGTATGTGATTTGAATGTTCAGTTTGAGTCGAATCGTCATCATCATCATCATCACCACCACCATCATAAACACCATCACCACCACCAGCACCACCACCACCACCACCACCATCATCATCATCATCATCATCATCACCACCACCATCAACACCACCACCACCACCATCACCACCACCATCATCATCATCATCATCATCATCATCACCACCACCATCAACACCACCACCACCACCATCACCACCACCATCATCATCATCACCACCACCACCATCATCATCATCATCATCATCATCATCACCACCACCATCATCAACACCATCACCACCACCATCATAAACACCATCACCACCACCACCAGCACCACCACCACCACCATCATCATCATCATCATCACCACCACCACCACCACCACCATCATCAACATCATCAACACCACCACCATCATCATCATCACCACCACCACCATCATCATCATCATCATCATCATCATCATCACCACCACCATCATCAACACCATCACCACCACCAACATAAACACCATCACCACCACCACCAGCACCACCACCACTACCATCATCATCATCAAAATCATCAACACCACCACCACCATCATCATCATCATCATCATCACCACCACCACCATCATCAACATAATCAACACCACCACCACCATCATCAACATCATCAACACCATCAAAACCACCACCAACACCACCACCACCACCACCACCATCATCATCATCATCATCACCACCATCAACATCATCATCAACGGAACGTTACTCAACCATCACCATGCATTAATTATTCATCACAGTATTTCTGTTGATAATATAATTATACTGACTCCACAGTATTTTTAACAAGTAATTAAAGATTGTGCTTCATCTTTTCAGATTTAAATGGACGATCCACCAAAATGTATGTTAGAATCAAACTTATGTTTGTGTTTACTATCTGAATGTCAATTACTGTTCTATTCCTTTTTGTATTCATTCCCTACAATCCTTCATGAATGTTTGATGTATAAGGCTTATATTGATGTCTAATCACTTTCCAAGAGCCAATTAATGTTCTTTAGCTTTCTATCTTCTTTAAACCTATGGAATGTATTATTTAATCATACTGATATTGATGTTTATCCACTTTCTAAATGTTTGTGATTGTTCTTTTGTTTTTGTGTGCTTTATCCCTCTTTCAAATGTTATCCTATCCTACCCTCTTCATATTATTTTGTGTGATTTCTCGATGTTGGTGTACGCTTGTATGCTTGTTGCCTGCTGAACTAAATGTTGTTGATATGAAATAGTAATGGCGTGTACTTCAATGAATGACAAAGAGTTGAAAAATAAGAATTAACAGGTTCGAATGAAATCTAGCATGAAGCAATTTCTAGTTCAACTCAGTGATAAAGAAGTAAAGCTTCAGTATAAATTTAAGAACTGAACTCAAGCAAAACTCTGCTACTATGCAGAACTAGTTCGATAGCAATACTTGAAATGAATTACAGAGAAAATAGTTGATGATTTAAATTTTGAAGTCCAAGTTGAAGTTCAAACGCCGTTGCAATGTTCATAGTTACATTAACTCATTGGTCTAAATGCTTAATTATCAGTACTGTATCAATAATTTATGGATAAGACTCCTAGTAAGATATCCGCTTTATATATAATACAATGCATATAGGTAACTCGAACTATTTCTATATCTTTTTTTCATTTATACAAGGTTGAGTAATTGAATATGGAGGATGGATTTGGAGTAGGTGTTGCATAATAATTTTCTAACGAAACAAATTTTGTTATTCCAGTATGTACCTTAGATGTTACCATTTTTATAATTAGAGAGAAAAAGTTGTAGTAAAGTTGATCACGTACGAAAAATAACATCTGTTAAGGCATCCGTTTTTGTTCAGACACTTCTGTAGACATTGTGAGAAGTTGTCCACACTCCTTTGAAGTGTTGTACATGGTATCGCTCAACTTCCTTGTGTTTTCATCTCACTCAGGACTACAAGTGTACGTATTTTTTAATACTTGTGCTTCCAGCTAGCTCATAAAAAATAGTCACAAGTCACAAGGTGACAGGTCCGGTAACCGAGGATTTCATTCAACATCTCCACGAAACAAAAGAAGGTGTCCAGTGAATGACTACCTTGAAAATTCCATAGTTTCTCTAGATGTAAGCCTATGACATGTCCAAACCATACAGTATCAAATTTGATGGGTCATCTCAATTATGGCAGAAAAAAGCAAGCAGCATTGTTAGATAACTATCCGAATTGATAGTGACATTTTCTTGAAAAAGTAAGGGTCAATAATGAAGTTTCAACTTATGCCTCATCATACAGTAAATTATTAACTTTTCTACAGGAAAGAAGTTACTAACAAAAATCTCAATCTTAAACACCAAGGAGCAACACCATGGAGGGTTGCCGTCAAAGCAAGGATGCCGTCACTTGCACAGCACTTTGTCATTAAACTTCCCACAACATCTACCGGAGAGTTTTGAAGAAAACGTAAGCCATTTTACAGATGCAATTTTCCATATAATATAATTAATACGACCACAATTCTCCCTTCCTAATTATCAATATGGGAACATCCAAGGTAGAAACTGGAGAAAGGAATTTTGAGTTTCGTTAGAAAATGAGTATACAGCTTTACTCTTCATGAATCATTGCCCAATAGTCCAGTCAAATGGTCGTTTTTCAGAAAAAAGCCCCGAAAGAATTTTTCTCGACGGTTCTATATGTATTTTGGGATGCTGAATCAGAATCTGGAATTTTCTCACACGCCAGAGAGCGGCTTCACCACCAAAACCCTCAAAAACACCTAATACTTGATAATTTTTCCATATTATCTCGAAAACTTCGAGTTTTTTTGGAGAAAAATGATTCTCTATAGAATTAATGATAATAAACTGAGTGGTCGCACAGGACTCTACCACTTTTGGTTCCAGATCTACGAATTTTCAAAAATGGGGTATTTTTAAGGGCTTTTCAAAATCATGCAAACTTACCACTTCCACCTAAAAAACTTGGATATTTTCCTAGTAATGATAGAAACCACACATGACGTGGAAGAACAATTGATTCTGAACTGGATTTCTTAGGAATTTTCAAATTTAGTAAAAGGGGAGAGGGAATACACCCAAAAATAGAAAATCATATCCTACAGCCAAAATACACATTATCATTATAATACCTTTTCAAGGCCTTCCTAGCAAAAAAGAAACATATTCCGGTTGAAATCATCTCACGAGGGTTATGTTCTATGAGAGCCACCCGTTAAAAACATTTAATTTTAGTATTTCTTAGTTGTGGGGGGGGGCGTTAGGCAAAAGGATACGTCAAGGATCAAAACATAAAACACATAACTTTAGACAGAATGATCAGATCTCCTCTTAAAACATAAAACATATAACTTTAGACAGAATGATCAGATCTCCTCTTACTATAGCTCATTCTCAGCTCGTCAAGGCGGTTCAAAATCATGTATCATAACTCAAATTTGATCAAAAAATAGAAAATTCCTCCTTGAGTGTATTTTAGCCCATATTTACATACACAAGAAAATGGCCAATTTCTATAATCAAAATGTGTACGGTATCTCGGTAATCCGAAATGATAAAAAATGGTACTTGGTCTTCATTAAAGATCAAAATCTCCTCTCTCATGTTAGGTAAATGATTGTTGTAAAAATATAATCTTGAAGTAAGATACGTTTGTTTCAAAAAATCAAGAAATTTGTGATATTTTTCAAATTTTTACAGTCTCGACAGTTTTTCGATAATAAACAGTGATGCAAGATGGATTTAAGGCAACGCAGGTTATAGAGCATGTAATTCTCTTTCATTTGAGACCAATCGCAAGTTTCTATCATGTATCGTACATAGAAAATAAAAATCAACATTTTTCCAATTGGCTATAACTTTTAAACGGTATTGAAATCAGAAGTATAATTTATGGAAGCGAAAAGAGGAGAAAATTCTCTACAAACTTGACTACTGTTTGGATTTTTTTTTGGAAGTGTTTCACAAGATACGCAACTTTGAATATGTGAGACTGTGAAAATGATTAATATATCAACAATTTGAGCTATGATACATGATTTTGAACCGCCTTGACGAGCTGAGAAGGATGAACTGTATGTAGTACGAGGAGATCTGATCATTCTGTCAAAAGTTATAAGTTTAAAATTTTGATCCTCGACGTATCATATGTGGAACCTCCCCAATTGGAAATACTGAAATTAAAAGTTTCTAATGTGTGATTCTCATAGAATCTCACCTTATATTATCTATAGTTATTATATTACAAACTGCTTTTTCATATCATATACAGTTCAATAATTATTTTCTTAGTCTATATTATGTAAATTCATCTATAATTTTGCTGTATTGTAAGCTATTGTATATAAGTGTATAAGCCAGTATATATTGTAATCTACATAAATAAAGTACTCAATCAATCAATCAATCAATCAGTCAATCAAAAACCTTCGTAAGATGATTTCAGCCCAAATATGTTTCTTTTTTGCTAGGAAGGCCTTGAAAAGGTATTATAATGATAATTTGTATTTTGGCTGTAGGATATGATTTTCTATTTTTGAGTATATTCCCCCTGCCACCAGTACTAAATTTGAAAATTCCTAAGAAATCCTGTTCAGAATCAATTGTTCTTTCATGTTATTTGTGGTTTTATATTAGCACTGGGAAAATATCCAAGTTCTATAGGGTAGAAGTGGTAGGTTTGCATAATTTTGAAAACCCCTTTAAAAAATACCCCATTTTTGAAAATTCGTAGCTATGGACCCAAATATATTGATGTCCTGCTCGACCACTCATTTTATTGTAAATTTTATTATCTTTAATTTTGTAAAGTATGATTTTTCTCCAAATACTCGAAGTGTTCGAGATTAAATGGAAAAATAAAAAAAATCCGAGATTTTAGGGGTTTTTGGGGTGACGCCGCCCTCTGGCGTGTCGGAAAATTTCAGATTCGGATTCAGCGCCCCAAAATTCATATGGAACCGTCGAGAAAAATTCTTTCGGGGCTGTTTCCTGAAAAACGACCATTTGACTGGACTACAACTCTGTATCACGTTTGGAAATTAGTCTTATCCTGAACTACTGTAGCCTGAAGGATGGATGAAACATCAAAATAGATCAGATTTAGGTTTGGGCTAGTTCGATTCGATCCAATCATTATGCGATAGTGCTTCATTCTCAATTTAATTCCACTTAGCTATAATCATACCAATATGATTCAGGCACTATACGTGTGGTAGTTTTGTGTCTGATGTGCAAATTAGTGTATGGTAATAATCAACCATTCAATGGTCAGCTTTATTGAGGGCATTAGATTGCCATGGCAAAATTGTAACGTGCTATAAATTTTCGGCTCTAAATTTATTGTCTAAATTCAATATTTTCTAGATGTTGCTTAGTGTTTTGTTTCGGTTCATAAAAACTTACAAAAGAAATATTCTAGATTATAATATTATGCTATTTCACAAATAAATTAAAATTACAAGGCACCACCCAGCAAGGGCAAAACCCTGACCGCTGAGTGAGAGTATCAGCTGTTTAGACAATATAAAAATTTATTTACTAATAATGAAAGCTACAAAAAATTGAAGTTCAACAATAAATTACTAGTAATTATAATATTTGACTGATGTCAAAGAAAAATTTTTGTATCACCCACTTATTTATCTGTTCCATCCTCTGTCTACCCCTATTAGAAAGAGATTCTGACAATGCATTTGGCATGATATTTATTATTTTTGAGCTAAGATACCCCAATTGTCTTCGCACTATTGTCCACTACTAGACAGCCGTCCTTATGATGTTATTTCTTTTAAATTGGAACAACAGGATATCTTTATGTAGAAGAAGGGTTAGAATAAAAACAGTAGCTACATAGCTATTATAATCATTTTCTCTGGCAAGAAATACAATGCAGAGGGATAAAGAAAGAGAAGTTCCTCCAAAATTTATTTTATCCAGTAATTCCAATCTCAATGGAAAGTCAAGATTGCGGTCATGTCTAAAATAACTCCGCCGATTTTCATTCAAAAAAGCATGAATATAATAATAACTAATAATTGAATATAAAAAGGCTCATAATTAACTAGAAAGTACATCAGAACTGAACATTTTTGAAAAATGTTGAATTTTTTTATATTCACATTTTGGACCTAAGTCAAGTGAGTTTCTACGGCCGAGGAGAAAAGCATCATCAACAACAAGAATATCAACTATGGTGAAGTTATGCAATCAGCTTATCTCAATTGGACAATTCCTTATTACCTACATAGTATAATTATTATTGTTCCGAGAAACTGTCCAACCAAAATCAGAATTCAGAAAAAACTACTCTAATCCTCTGGAATATTCCTCTGCAACATAGAGACCGTGCTGAAATATAAAATATGTACTGGTTTCAGTTGAAACAAATGATTATTCAAGAACTGAGTCATTCAGTTCAGAAGAAAGGCAATTCTAATTATATTGAGGATCGGACCATGAATATAAGTATTTTGTGATAATTTTCAAATTCATATCTCCACCACAAATTCGAATCTAAAGAAAATTCAATCCTAGCAGTTCATTCAGTGAGTTGAAGAGAAGTCTGATCGTGTTTGTTAGTTTCAATAGCTATCAGAGCAGGATCTATCTATATAGCAGGACAGCTATAGCTTTTTTTATCTGCTACTAGCAGGTAACCCGTGCTCCGCAAGGGTCACCTATATTAAAAACTTAAAAATCTGAAAACTTGTCCTACTGAAATCTTGAAGAATCTAAAATAGGCCTATAACCATCCTCGGTAAATTAAGAATCTATTTGCAAATTTTCAAGTTGATCAGTCCAGTAGTTCAGACGGGATGATGAGTCATTAGTGTATTTTCTATCCCGTACGTGTATAAGCCAATTCTTTCCACTATTTTATTATAGATAACTGAAGATGACATAATACTTGAAAACTCAACACTATCATATTGATTTTTTCCATTACATCAATTTTAGTATCGATTAGATCCGCCTCAATTTGAATCAGGCAGCCTTTTGTTTCCCCAATTCTACAATATTCGTTTCACTCCGAATTTGTGTCCAATAGTAACTACATTATAACTGATGAATATAAATTATTACTAATTGTATTATTATCTAATAATTTTTTCTTATGAATTCCAATGATACAGCATGAAACCCATGTTCATTTCATTTGTACTGGTTGCAAAATTTTACATTAAATAATTATTTATCAATGCTCAGCATTGGACATGATGCCAGCTAACAATTAATTAGGTCACCATATATTTAGTGTCAATCTCTGTTTCACCTTTACCTTAATCTGAAATTTTCAAAGCCCCCCTCTTACTTTCTTCGCCTGTACTGCTGGATAACACATGATCGGTTCAAATATTATATTATTTTTATCTGCACACAACATAATTCATTATCCCATAAGCTTTTTACATAACATGATGTATATTACTCTATAGTGTGATTATAGCCGATTATTTTTCAAGTAGTTATAATATTTATAAACAGACATTTTTCTCAAGTGTTAAGTGCTACACAAATTGATTCATACTGTATTGTACACGATCCTTCTCACACATAGACTTGTTCTAGGTGAGGAGTACTATTCTTTCAAATTATTGTAAAATTTGAAATGTTTGTAACATGCTGCATTTGTGAATAAAAATTTATTTCATTCATTCATTCATTTGATGAAATCGAAGTTCAATCGTAATGAAAACAACTTCCTTCAAAAAATAATTTATAATCATATATTTTCAAATCATTATTCCTGAACTGAAAATCAAGTGACGAAGCAGTGTGTGATTTCATAAACTTAACCTTTGGACAACATAAACATTCTTTCAAAATTTTTCGAGAGAAATAGTACAGGCGCAGCCTAGTTTTTCCTCCAATGTCTTAACTATATTATGATTGTAGTGCTTTGTACAATGGATGAATAAATAAATAATAATGCGTTTCGAGGGAAAAAATTAAGAACAAAAAAACTGGAATAATCGGGACTCGATCCGAGAAATATTTGCTCCGAAGCGAGTGCTTTATCCATACACCACGTGTCTGCTCAAAATTAATGTCTTGTAACAACGTTATAAACTCACCACCTAATAAACAAAAACATTTTACAACAATGTATGCCGTATGAAACCAATAATATTTGAACATTAATTCTGAAAAATCTTGAAGGAAAATTGAAATTCAGGCTGCGAGGTGCACGAGATTGATATTTTTAGAATGTATTTGCAAAATTTAGAGATCTAAATCATTCCCGTTTCTCCGGTATGCAATCCATAAGGCGACATGCTTTGATGCGAACAAACACAACCCTACTCTCTCTTATTATATAGATTAACATTAAAGTGAAAATCTAGTTGAAGTATGTTTATCGGAGTATATTATCAAATAAGTAGTACTCTGATACTCATGACTCAAAAATAGAAAATCTTTAAAAATACAAATTCGTATTCAGAATTTTATATTGCTCTTAATATAATTTGGAATTTACTTGATAGATTGCATTCATTGAACATATATTACAAGTGTATTACTTCTTTGATTTGTAGGATGACATTTATCAATGGTGTATGACCAGATGCATTTGTTTGAAAATACTGTTAGTAGAAACCTAAGAACTAGCCTAATAAAGTGAAGTAAAGAAAATTAAAGGGAAGTAAAGTGAAGTGATTCATGTTGATTCGATATTATAAAGAAGAAATAAGTGATGCATTTGTTCGTGAAGAAAATCTTGAATATTAATTCTGAAATATCAAATTGATTTAAAATCGATTTTTCATTTAATCTTATGCAGTTGATCACATGAGAAATAGACAATTACATTGATATTAATTTATGGAAGTTAATGGAATGAATGGATAACCATGATTGAATAATGCCTCATCTACATGACTATTGATAATATTTAATTTATGTTCACATGTAGACCTACCGAAGTAGGGTATTTAAATAATATATGTTTTTCTTGCAAACTAGTTTTTAGTTGATGTCAGTATGATCTAAGTTGATGTTTCTCCGTACTTATACATGGGCCTGTCATCACATGTATCCGGTGAATCAGGAAATCACATGAATTCACATTTTTATAAACAGAAGAAAAATTTCGATGTAGGTATATTCACCTAATATTATTCAATTTTGCCTATTTCAATAGGCACACTTATTGTTATCACAATAGGGAAATTAAAACAGAAAAGGGAAACGAAAGAAACAGAAAGACTACAGAATAACTGCATACGATACTTAAATGATTTATATAATAGCCTATTGGTATTTTCCGTTCAATGTGATAAAATATTTCATGTGATAATAAGCCCATGTGTTTGTAAACTATGATTTGTCATCTCGACCTTCTCAATTTCTTTCTCCTCAAATTTATTGATTATTTGTCTTTGATTTTGGAACTTTTCCAGAGTTCTGGAGAGAAATATTTCAATAGTCCACCAGTTACTCAGATTATTATCGTAACTCTGTGTTATGCTTGTGAGCTTCACACTCTCTTAATGCTTATATGTCTCATGTATCTAAATGTTTTTTCTTGTATGGCTAGTATTGATGTTTTTAGATTTATTTTTTGTGTATTTTTATGTATCAGAGACATATTATATGTTCTATGTTATTTGTTCTATGTAATGTTTGCAAATTTATTCTGTATGGTAATCTAGGAAAGAAGCAAATCTATTCGAGCAATGATAAGAAGAATTTGAGCAGTTTGGATCAATAGAAAACAAAAGTTCTGTTTCATAATAATTCAGTCTTCAAGTTGTGCATCTGGTTTTTGGAAACTTTTGACGGTTGACATATTTCAAAGTTCTCCGATTTGGGTACTGTCAAGTCACAAAAATGAAATAAATTCCCAAGGTAAGACTTTTCTATTATTTCTACTTTCTGAGATAAGCGACTTAGTTTGAATCTCTTAAATAATTTAATTTAAAAATTTGTAGCCAATATATTTATGGAATTTTAATGATCCTTGATTAATCATCGAATTACATATTTGATTTCTCAGGATATCCATTCTAGAAAAATTCAATCCAGTTTTCGATAACTCGAATTGTTCTTCTTCTTCTTCCTTGCCCTCTTCCCATTATTTGGGGTCGGCTCTCCTAACACGCAGTCGCCAGATCCTGCGATCTTCGGTCGTCTCATTTACCAGGTCCAATTTCTCCATATTCTTATGGACTAGAGAAATCCACGTGAGGCGGGGTCTGCCTCTGCCCCATGGCTGCGGCTCCATCTCAAGCACTTTTCTCGTCATGTGGTTAGGCGGGCGTCTGTTAACATGACCGTACCAGCGCAGTCTCCCCTCAATTATTTTTTCAGAAATTGGTGTCACTTTGAGACTGCCCCGGACATGAATGTTTTTGATGTGGTCCAGCCTACTAACTCCCCCCGCCCATCTCAACATTCTCATTTCTGCCACATGGAGTTTATCTTCCTGCTGTTTTTTGAGCGGCCAGCACTCGGCTCCATACAGCATTGCTGGACGCACTGCAGCTTTATATACCTTTCCCTTAATATGCACAGGCATTCTTTTGTCACAGAGTACACCAGTCAGCTCTCTCCATTTCATCCACCCAGTATTTATCCGACTCGACACATCTGCATCTATGCTGCCATCATTGCTGATAATCGAGCATAGATATTTGAAATTCTGAACTACTGGCAGTGGAGTACCTTGAAGGTGTATGTGAGCCTGGTCATTATTTCTACCAAAGTTGCAATGCATGTAGACTGTCTTTTCTCTACTGATTCGAAGGCCAGCCCCCTCCAGTTTCTCACGCCACAGGTCCAGTGCTTGTTGCAGCTCTCTTGACGTTTTCCTGATGAGGACAATGTCATCTGCATATAGTATGTCCCATGGAGGTGGATTTTGCGTTTCTTTGGTGAGGTAGTTCATCACAAGACTGAAGAGGAGTGGGCTCAGGGCTGAACCCTGATGCACTCCAACCTCCACATTAAACTCCTCACTGGTTCCAGCTGGACTCCTGACCTTTGTCTTAGCTCCACGATACATGTCTTTTACCACATGTACGTAATATTCTGGGACTCCTTGTGCCCTCAGTGCACTCCAAATGAGCTCTCTGAATGAGCGAACTCCAAATGGGCACTCGGTCAAACGCCTTCTCTAGGTCAATGAAAACCATGTGTAGATCCGATTTTCTATCTCTGTGGTTTTCAACTAGAATCCTCACAGAGTGTATTGCGTCCGTGGTAGACCTACCAGCAACAAATCCACACTGATTCTCTGTTACAGATGTAACTCCCAGAAGGCGTTTGTTGATCACCCTTTCCCAGATTTTGAAGGTATGTGACATGAGTTTTATTGCCCTGAAGTTTTTGCAGAGTCATACATCTCCTTTGTTTTTATAAAATGGGACAATATAGCTCTTTCTCCATTCATCTGGGATGCCTTCACTTAACACTGCATTAAAGACATCAGTGAGAAATGTCACTCCTGAACCATTCAGTATTCTCCACATTTCCACCGGTATTTCATCTGGACCTAATGCCTTATTATTAGCCATTTCTTTTAGAGCCACTTGCACCTCCTCTACCGTAATGAGTGGAATTGGTCCCATTGTTGGCTGAGATGTTGGTAGTGCATTACTTGGGAATGTTTCGATAACTCAAATTGTTATATGTTTGAAAATGAATAATTTCACCTTTGAGAAATTAAGTACATAACTCGATAAACAATACCTTGAAGAATGTTACCATCCCCAAAATCTCATGGATTTATTTACTGCCATATTTGGAATAAGTCATTTGAAAGATTTCAATTTAAAGGGTTCATACATCAAAAAATAAAAATTATAAATGAAGCTTCTTCTTAGGAATTTATTCCATTTCTGTTACTTGATAATATCATGCTTTCAAAAGTAAGGTGAAAAGTTTTCAAAAGCATAATGCATAACCACATAAAATTTATTATTTTCAATTCTTCTTACCTTCATCGAGACATATCATTAAAACAAAAAAGTATGCCTTCAAAATAAGGATGTAAGATTACCATACTGAATGAAACACAATTAATGAATGATGAACAATTTTCTGGTGAAATTTGAAACACAAGCAGTTATTCCAAAGTTCTTTCCAAGCATTATTTTATACTGCTCTATATGCTTTCGATCATATTGCAATAAGTAGTAAAGCTCAAGTTTGAACCGTTTCACGTTCAAATGCTCTATCAGAAAATTCTTGCTAACCTTGGACTTTCAATAAGTCAAGATAGATGAGAGACTCATTATTGATATGTTTCTTATGAATTTGAGCAAACTCACAGAGTGAGCTTTGATTTTGGAGAATGACTCTCATAATATTTTGTCTACGTCAGAGGTAATGAAATCTTCACTTAGAGTAATCTTTGAGTGCTTTGCGTAAATAAGTAGTAAGACATAATAATATACTACTAAGTATTAAGATGTATAATTATAATGTGTTTATATTCAACATAAATAATTATTAGAAAACCTATCAAAAGAATTTCACAATCTTAAGGTGCATACAGACTGTCGCTCTGCTCCACAACCAAACGTCACTCCAGCAGAGTGATTGATGATCGACCGGCGAGCAAGAGTCGTTCGACCGGGGAACGCGAGAAGATCTAACATCTTCCATAACGTTCATGATGGGTGCGTGGGCGGTGCGACTGTGGTTCGATGGTGGTACGAGGGCGGTACGAGGGAGGAGCGTGCTCGGTGCTGGTTGGAAGCGTGAATATGTGTACACAGCTTTATAATAATTATTATACAATATTAGGGATCTCTACAACTGCAAGCACACATGGAGGTGAAGATTTCTATAAAGGGGTTGTGGGGAAGGATGATGAGGCGTGGGGGTTGGATTATGATTTGATTGTAGCTGGAACCGTCCTAAAAATCTGACATTTTGTGGGTAGAGGGGTAAAATCGGTGGGAATTGAAAATTTAAGTTTTTAAAAATTCTTTTTCCTATGAAAAAGAACGTCAAACTGTCATGGCGACAGTGGCAGTTCTCACTCATAGAGGAAAGATAGAATGAGAAAATCCCTTTTATCATTTATGCCATGTTAATGTTTCTGAAGGGACAGATTCAAAGATCTAAAGGTTCAAAGAACCACACACGTCAACCGTAGCTTATTGTGTGTCCCAAGTATGTTAGTTATGCAAACCAAATCCTGTGTCCTTTACAAGGTCCAGGAGGTTTTTCCCTATACTATCATTCCATTCCTGACCTGGTTGCTTGCAGCCAAACAGAGCCCTTCTTCTAGCCTCAAGTCTTTTGCAATCTAGTATGATATGCTTGGCAGTCTCTTCAGACTGATTACAAAGCCTACACATCTGACATTCATTTCTGAGTCCAATTTGTGTGGAGATGTTTCCTGAAGTGGCCGTATCCAGTTATCAGGACAATCAACTGCTTGACTTGACCTCTACCCAGACTCACCAGCCAGCTGGTAAAGCAAGGGCTTGCGACTGGCAGCAGCCTTTTCCCAAGTGCTCGACCAGGGTGTCCCTGCCATTGCTGGTGATGTCCCTGGACCATTTACTCATTGTATGGAAGGCAGTTGTCTTGCTAATGCCACAGCTTGGTTCTGGACCAAAGAATGGCATACTGGAACCCCACTTAGCAAGCTCATCTTCACGCTCGTTACCTCCTATGCATACATGGTCTAGTACCCAAACAAGATGCACAGAGTTGAGTGTTTTGTGGCACTCTCACACCAATTAAGACTTGATTCCATTGGAGTCAAGAGCATTGAGGGCTGCCTGACAATCTGATAGGATCACTATATGCTTGTTGCGATAGCATCTGGCAATACCTATGTTGGCACAAGCTATGATGCCCTAAACATCTGCCAGAAAAATGGTACAGTTTTGTCCCAGACTTGCACAAGCTTGTGTTCAGGGTGAATCACTGTACACCCTGTAGCCAGATTTCCCTTCAATGAGAGAACCATCCATGTACCAGACAAGGCTGCCTTTTTTTGAGATAGGTCTCCTCCTCAGACTCCCACGCTCCACGCCTCCCCAGAGCAGAATTCAACAGAGAAAGGTTCAGTGAAAACCAACTCGTGCTCATGACATGTGATATAATTTCAAGCACAGGGCTGTGGCAACAGCTTTGGTGATTGTGCAGTGGCCTGTTCCTGACAGACCTTTTCTCGATTGGCCTGCAACTTTCAGTAAAAAGGTTGATTTTCGTGCTTCTGCCATTATAAAAATGCTTGATGGCATTAAGCCAAGAGCAACTTCAAGATTTGCTGACGGGCTGCTCCTGAAAGCTCCAGCGACTAGAAGTGTGCTTATCCTTTGTAAACATGTGGATTTGGCTGTGGCTGTAACCTGGTTCACCTTTGTCCATCAGACAAGTGATCCATATGTCACCTGAGGCCTTATTACTGCCTTGTACTGCCACATAGCTATGTGAGGCTTTATCCCCCACGTGGAGCCTGCAAATAGTACAAGGAGTATACTCAGTTTTTCTCTCTCAATCAGTGCTTCTTTGTGAAAAATATAAATATATATGAATAAATAAATCTTCTGGACGTTATAAGAGAGAATTTTGCTTTATGCAGTGTATTGTTTAAATGATTGTTCCAAGTCAGCTTAGAGTCAATGGTCAGCCCTTGGTATTTGACTGTACTTGATACTTCAACCTGTGTTAATTCAACTCTCAATCTGGAGAGAGACTCCAGTTTCTTTCTCCTTGTAAATGGAATAACTACAATCTTTGAGGGATTTATGCTTTGGCTCTCTCCAAGACACAAGTCATTAACAATTTTGAGGTTGACATTCATGAAATCAGCAACAATGTTAGTGAACTCTTCCTGTACCATAAGGACTATGTAGTCAGCATAGCCCTGGCCGGATACCTTTACTGGTAAGTTCATGAAGGAGACCATCAACCACAAGGTTCCACAGAAGAGGTGGAAGCGCATGCTCCCTGCTGACAACCTTTTGCAGATGCTATCACCATCAACTCACCTTGAAGATCGGCCCTGATCTGCCAAGAGCAGAGCATGGCCTCAATCTATCTACATATAGCAGGATCGAGACCATGCCCTGCACCGCTTGGACCATGGCCTTGTAAGTAACATTATCAAACGCACCTTCAATGTCCATGAGGGCACATAGTGCAATCTCCTTGGCAGCAAGGCTGTCCTCCACCCTGCTCACAAGCTGATGCAGGGCTGTTTCACAGGACTTTCCAGGCTGATAAGCATGCTGATTCCTGTGGAGGGGAGTAACTGAAGGACTCCCTTCCTTAGATGTTTTTCCACCAGTATCTCCAGCATCTTCAAGAGAAACGATGTGAGACTGATGGGACAAAATGATTTTGCAGTTGAGTAGTCTGCTCTTCCTCCCTTTGGAATGAAGACCACTCTACTAAGGCACCAGGCTTGAGGGATGTACCCATAAGCCAGACTTGCTCTAAAGAGTTCAGACAAGAGGACTAATGGAGCTTCTGGTCCTTGATGCAGCATAGGTGTTATTATGCCATCTCCCCAGGAGATTCAAAGTGGCCAAACTTGGATATGGCTTATTCAATTTTGGAGAGTGTGACAATTTGCCTGGCTAAGTCCAGCTTCAACAATCAGCTCTCGGTCATGAGCTCATTCATCTGTTGTTCAACTCTCAAAATACAATCCGGAAAGTGAGTCTCAAGAAGAGGTTTGAGACTTCCATCAATTCCAGTGGTATATTGTGCCCCTGGTGACCTAAAAATTCTCAAGAGGCCAATCAGGCTTGAAGCTAAAACATGCTGCAGTTTTGCTGCTGCACTGAGACTGTTCACCTTCTGTCTAAATTGTCTCCAAAAGTTTTCTTTCGCTTTCTTGATTGCAAGGCTATATTCTGTGTGTGCCCTGTGGTATGGCTCCCAAATATGGCTCCGTTTGCAATGGTTATGAAGCTTTTCTAACAGCTGCCCTTTTGCGGTCGAGGTCAGCTGTCCACCACTTAGTATTAGTCTGACTCTTCCCTCGCCACAATGGACAATTGTCCTGATAGCAGCTCATGATTACATTGTGAAGAACAGAAGCAATCTGATCAATGTCTGCAAATCAGGTGACCCTTCTCCCAATGACCCAAGTTGAGACAGGAAATCAGACTTATAGAGTGACCAATCTGTTTTCCTCGGATTCCGGTAGCAAGAAGAGCCACCTTCACTTTGCATGTTGAAACAGACAAACCTGTGATCAGACAAAGTGGCCTCATGACTTGCATGTCAATTGTCAATGACCCTTTGGAGTCCTTTTGAGCAGAATGTAATGTCAATAACCTCTCTTCGGTTCCGTGTAACAAATGTCGGATGGTTTCCAACATTGCAGACATAAAGATTCTTGAATATGATGAACTGAAAAAGAGCCTCAACTCGTGGATTCGTATCTGAGCTTCCCCATCCCTTTGGATGGTGAGCATTGGCATCACAACCTACAAGGTGTTGTTGTCTGCCAGCAGAAGATGACTCCACCAGGAGTTCAAGATCTCTTGGAGGAGGAAGGTTCCCAGAGTCATAGGGCAAGTGAACTGAGCATGCAGTTGTGCTCCATTTCCTGCCCTCATAGCTCCAGGTTATATACACTGCAGTGAGATCTCTAGAGCAAAATTCATTGAGAGTCAGGCAGAACATACCTCTTCTCACAAGTATGCAGGTTCTGACATTCTTGAGAGAGGTACAGTATATCAACCTACCCTTGGTATTACCCAGGCCTGCAACTCTTCCTCTGTTTAGTCATGGTTCTTTGATCAGTGCTAGGTCAAATCCCTCTCTTAGGAAGAACTGACAAAAAGCAGCAGATGATGATCTACTGTGGTGGAGATTGATCTGAAGGACCTTGAGCATTATCCTCAAGTAGTGTTGAGATAATTGAAACTTTCCAGAATCCTAGGTTGGCTCTAGAGTTGACTGACCTAACAGCACTAATGCAGGCCTCATCCAGGAAACAGACAAATCCGTAACCTTTTGGGTCCAGCTTGGCTGGCAGAACATTCCACTCCTTCACCTTCAAGGTGGGGTTTTGCTTGTTGAGCATCTCAAGGATCTTTTCTGGAGTCTTCTTCAGAAGCAATGGATGAGCTCTAAAGGATACCCTTGCTGACCTCAAGATTTTGTTACCTCAGACCAACAATAAGCTTCTTCTTCCAATGTGGTTTGAATCTGGGGATGAGTGCCTCCAGCCAATGCTTAGTAGCATGATTGATGCAGGATATGATCAAGGCACCTTTCTCCATGTAGGTGCCTGCAAACGATGGAGTGAAGCCATCCTCGAGAGGTAGGAGCTCATCTGTATAATGACTTCTTGAATGACTTCTCCTTGCTCTGCTGAAAGCTCAGCCTCTGGATAGCCTTCCAAGACAATAGCCATTTTGGTGGCAGAAGTGTCCCTGTAGGAGGCATTGGTGAGGTTTGGTCTCTTCATCCACAAACTGCTCAGCTGCTGTATTTCATCCTTGAGCATTTGTGAGGGTTCTGGGCTTCTCAGGAGCTCATCCTCCTCGTCCAATTGGGATGGTGTGATAGACTATCATTATGGTCCATTCAATATAGACATAAAAAAGGGGATGTGCTTGCAATAATAAATTGTAGTTATGATTTTTAAATGCTGCAAGCCTCTCTCCTAGGAAATACTGAAATGAAGTGCACATGAAGGGTGATTCTCATAGAACATAATCTCATGAACCTATATAATTGTGGGGAATATTTATGTGACGACAATTTAGTTGGTGATAATTGTTGAAGCTAAAAACTAGGTGTTTTCCACAATACAAGTAGTATTGTTTTCAGATGTGTCTGGAAATCTATATCCGATAGAGCACTCTACCTGATCTCAGATTGTAAAGCACAAAAATACGCTCAGAGGGATTTGGAATTATGCATCGCATCTGAATGGTATCGGAAGATATTGATGATCAAAAACTAAAATTCATCGAAATTGATTTTTTTCTTTTAATTTCACTCATTTGTGAAAAATCATAACTCAGTACTCATTAGAGATAGTTAGTTTCGAATGTTCTCATTTTATCAAGAATTTTGTAATCTGAAAAAAACAAGAGTAGAGTTTCTCCTTCCTTTCACTGGATTTTGCGGAAATAGCTGTGTTCCTGCCAGTTGTTGAATTTGGCATCCTCTTTTAAATTTCTCCGTTAGGAGCGTTGTGATTCTAGGCAGTGTGTGTGTTTTTTCTCTCTGCTTTCCCCAGCTGTCTAGCAGGCCGGCATTCTGTGGGAAGCATCATTCGCAAGTTGTAATTTGTTCGTGTTCTCAGCCCGAAAACTTTGTTGTATTTGATGTTGAATGTGAGTGGAAAATTCGAAAACTCAGCATCTGTAATTTGTAGTATTGAAATAGTATCATACTGTCGGTGTTGTGGATGGAAGGTAAATATCCTCTCGAAAGCCTAGAAATTACAGTAACCCGTCATGTGATCCAATTACTTTCCATCCTGATTCTGCACCTTGCACCTTATAAATAATTTCCAAGAAGGCTAAGTATGTCAGAGGAAATAACTGGTGAGTGTTGCTCTCTGTTATTTATACATAATTATTTTCTTTATTGATTCACAACTCTTGAATCAGTCAAGATCAACTCAGTATCAAACCTTAGTACTTCAATATTTTAATATCACACAGTCCATTTTTTGCCATCAGAGCTGTCTAGTCCAAGCTGAAAACTGGAAAATGAACCGAAAATATGAGGTTTTTGGGCCATTCTATATCTAGCACAAGTAAATTTTGCTTGAAGAAATTGGTTCTGGACTTCTTTTATGTATCAAAATAATATATTTAAAAATCAGAACTACAATAAATATTGCAAGCACCAATGTATATAGTGACTGAACTATTAGGCTCGATGCACATTTGCGACGCTAGCCAGTTGCGTTTTTACGAGTGGAGCGACTCTCTGCCGGCAGCCAATTTCAGTTCAGTGCACACTTGTGCGTATCGACAGCGTCTCACTGTCGAGCGACGTCAATTAGTACTCAGCAATTTTCGCGGCTTGGGCAACTTGGTCATTTGGTAATCGTGATATAAAAGTTCTGATTTCGAATTTTCAAAGTTTTTTGTAATACCGGATGTCAGAGCAATTATTATAAAAATCACAATTATTAAAGGGATTAATTATTCATCGGCAGTAATAAATAATACATTTATTAATTGGTTAATAACTAATATGGGGATAATGCAAATGAAGAGCAAATAGTACAGCTTTTTCAAAAAGACCTTTTACTTTTTTTTAAATACAATAAACATATAAAATTATAGAACCATTCAAATCAATCGAAAGCACTATAAATTCCAGGACTTACTCCCATCTCCAGGTGAAAATTCAAAATAAATGAACATCAGTGTTGACTTATTAAAAATTATAATATGAACATTGTTTTAAAAATCTTGAATCAGTCATAATAATGTTTATTAATTTCGAATTTGTACCTGTAGACGGGATAGAAAAAGTCCCGAAATGTATAGTGCTTTGAATTTTCAATTGTTCTATAATGATTCAAAGTACGTTATTGTTTGTTTGTAAAATGGTACTATTTAAATTCTATATTTATTAATTTACAGGATATATACAGTAAATTAAGTTTATATACACCGAATTTATAGAAGTATTCTATTTGCCTCCAAAATATAGCATGAGATAAAGACCTCCAACAATTCCAGGAACCGGCAGAAAAATCATAGAAATTACTTTGAATTCTGTGTTGCATATCCATTTGTTTTCGTTACTTTGATGTCGAAGATCGCTAATTCAAAGAGCTAGGCTATTGTGTTGGATAGCTCTACAATAGTGCTGACTGCTGACAACAAAAACCTAAAAACTGAAAACATTGAGCTGACAACATAGCAAATTATAATCCATATTGAATATGTGCAGGCTATTTGTCTGATTATATATACTCACTGTCCTGAAACGGTCGAGGTATGTTTCTGAAGAGGTGTCTCAAACCACAGGATGCTTCTGGACTGCACTTATTAAAACTTCAATATTTACATTAAAATCTATTTTAGAATACGATTTTAGAAATTTCAGATACAATTTCAAGAGCTCTGTCTTCTCTAATTGCCAAGCACAGAATGAGGCACTATGTTTGTGAATGAGAAATTCTACTGTACTTGCTTTGTGTTAAATAATAGAATAGTTGTTAAATAGATAGCAAATTTGGGAATTATATAAATTTCTAAACATTATCCCTCTAACCAGTATTGATACTCTAACCTTATTGATATTAGTTTTTACTAATAATATTCAATCAGAATTCTACAAATAAGCCTATTCCAAATTCCTTACAATATTTAAAAACTATGTCTAACTGTATTTCACTTAAATTTGAAGTAGTGAATCTCAAACATTTCATTATCACTACAATATCACCTGAACATAGGTGAGTCCGGTTTTGAGAGCCAAGTCCTTTTTCTCGGATCGATTAGGATAGGGGTTCTTCCTCCTTTAGTATTTTTATTCTACACTACTAATACTAGAGAAATAAAAGAATTGAGAAAGAGAAAGAGAGAGAAGAATACTAGAGAAAGAGAAAGAAGAATACTTTAGTATTATGTGTTTTTAGTACAGGCTGAGCCTGTACTATTTCTCTTCAAAAATCTTGAAAAAATGTTTATGTTGCCCAAAGGTTATGTATGATCTGGATGAGAAGAGCCTTCCTCCTTTAGTTCTTCCTCCCAAACTTAGAAATTCAGGTGAAAGATTAAAGAGCAGTAGACTTTTATAATAAATTGATTTAACAACCAAAAAAGTATTATATTCTTGTAGTACAAGAATACTGAACAGTACTGACACAAATTTAGCACATGCTAAAGCACAAGCACAACTATGACTCAATTGTGACAAACTGACTGAAAATAAACTTATTTTGAATGAAGCATGCATTACCAAGAATTGTTGGATTTCAACGCAAACATCAATCTAGCTTACTAGCCGACATTCGTAGGTTGGAATTACCGTATATACCATTATATATATATATATATATAATATATATATATATTATATATATATATATATATATATATGTATATATATATGTGTGTAAAAGAATTAACCGGGTACATCCGTTTGTTTTGACTTACTTGAATCTGACGTTTCGTCGCCATTGCAGACGACATCTTCTGAGGGTGGCGTCGAAATCCACACTGAGTCCTAGGTATTCTTTCGGGGTCGAAGAGCATACCTCCTACCTCCTCCCTCCACTTGCTTGGGCTGGCGCTGTTGGGTGAGTGAAATTCCAGGAATGTTGTCTTGTTTTGGTGACAATGGTGCTGTAGCGGGTTTCATTGTACCAGGTACTGGGCGTTTGGTATTCAAAATTAACTTCCATAAGGGAGATACGTTGAGGCTGTCGTCTCTTTTATTTAGAGAGCCTTGCTTTTCGATTTCCAACGCCTCTCTCACAATCCTGACTTGAAAATCTGGAATGCTGGCTATTTGTTTGGAATTCACGAAATTTATTGTATTGATTTTTGTGTATGAAATATGTGTTTTTCAAGCAGTGGCTAGTCAACTCTACTGTTGATTTGGAGAAGTTTTTGTTCTGTTTCATGATGGATTTGATAACTTAGAAATTAAGAACAAAAAGACTAGGATAGTAACAACCAAAAACAGCGGTGGAAAGAATATTCATAATCTCTCAAACTACAAACTTTCTGAAGTTGAGGAAAATGCATTACAAAAAGGTTTCAATTTTTCAATAATTTCTAGTATAGAGCCCAGCCTTGAAAAATTAGACCAACTTGAAGCAGAGGAAATAAGACAAGAAGTTTTCCATATTTTGAAAAAATCCAAAACTTGGATAGAGCAGAGCTTTCTGCTTTGAAAGACTTCCATTTGCTTCTGGTCTGAAATCCACGTCAGGTAAATATGTTGACTTACTGTCTCGAAGATGATGATGGTTATTCATCATCTTTTAATTGCAATGAAAAAGAATCATCAAATTATGAACTTACTAGCAGGAACCCGTGCTTCGCAAGGATCTATTTTCAAACTTGATAATCTGAAAACTTGACTTTTGAAATTTTAAAGAACTTAAAATAGGCCTATAACCATCCTTGGCTAATTAAGAATCTAGCCTATAAGCAAAATTTCAAGTTAATTAGTCCAGTAGTTCAGACGTGGTGATGCGTCAAACATAATTTTCCTATCCCATACGTGTATAAGCCAACTCTTTATTTTATTATAGATAAGGTTAACGACTGCAAGAGATAGGAGTGTGGAACAGAATAGTTGTGAAACTATGATAGCGCCAGCAGAAGTGTCTCAAACACAATAGTAGGTACTACATGAACTTTTTGAAAGTGATTTGAAAAAAAAATGTTAAAACAACAGAACTGAAAGTTGTCAACCTTATCATTCTACCTCCATTTAGAGAGGCTTTTGTTTGAGCCGAATGAAATCTTCTATCTTCTATATATATAAAAAAATGAATGTCTGTTTGTGTGTTTGTTCCCTATGACTTGAAAAATACTTGACATAACGGCATGAAACTTTGGGAATATGTTGTGTGAATATTGGGGATGGTTTCTGACCAGAAATTTTAATAGGGTGGCTAATAATGATTATTTATTAATCTATTTTACAGACCTATGTTTTCGAAATTGTCGGCCTAGCGGCTACCGAAGAACGGAAAGATGATCATGATTTAAGATCATATTGAGATAATATGATTTAGCATCTAAAGTTACCAGCTGTAATAAACACGTCACCCTATGATAAATTGTGTAGGCTACTGGTATTACAACGGTAGTTTGAAGTTGAAGTGTAGTTGATTGGTACCAGCTGTAGATAAAGGTTCCTTAGAAGACCTATACAAATAATTATCACTCCCCTATCATTGAGTAACCGGAAAATGTTGAGAAAAAATTATTCACCTCATGGAAGAGAGTTGTTCATATTGCATTTATTATTACTGAAGAATGTCAGAATAATTCACATTTTTTTTTTAATTTAGCTTAGCTTATTTTCATCCTGAGAATCCTAAAATGGAAGATGGAAAGAATATGTAATTCCTGGTGATGATTAATCGTACATTGCATATTTCCTGGACCATCTATTGACAATCAACAACTATGAAAACATTGAACTCATCTTTGAAAAACTAATTTATCCTATCTATTTTTTTTTTAATTCAACACTTTACTGTTAGATATTACTACCAATTGATTGAGAAGAATATGTTTCGGGAATAATGAATGCTGCAATACTAAGCACATAGGAAGTCCGTATTTAGATGTGAATGAAAATATTGATTGTCAGATGAATTTCATGATTCATCAAATAGAGTGAAGTGTACATTGACTTTTGGCGGTACAAAGTTCGCCAGGTAAGCTAGTTGTAAATAAAGCTTTATTATTAATAGTCAACATTGAAAAAAGACAGGCTCAATCACCAGGAATACTATAAATTCTGTGAAGGACCAGTAAGCCATTAATTTTGATTAGTTTAATCACTTACATTATGAACAATCAATATGACATTTATTAGCTACAAAATAAAAAACTTTGATTGAAGTGACCCCGACTACTACAATATGAATAACCATTCAGATCAAATAAGAGATATTACTCACATCTCTCATCAACTCGTACTTCTTGTTCACAAAATATTAACACAAAAATATGAGTTATATTGAATGAACTCACGGCTAGTACTCATGTTTGTCTTTTTCTGGCCATGCTACAAATGAATATAGGTTTATGTTTGACATCTTGTTTTTGTAATCTTGTTGTCTATTAAGATATTTTTCAATGTGATTTTTTTTGCAATAAAATTTGAAAAAAAGAATTATCAACAAACTCCTAACCAAAGAAAATATCTGTGCTCTGTTGTAATCGGAATGTATGAGACTCATACAACAATGGAACAAACACGTGGCAAGCTAGCGCTTTTGATTCATGGAAATATAAATTCGATCAGCTGATTGATGAAATTATTTTAAGCTTTCCAATGATTATAACATATGTTAGAATATCATGTGTCAACTATCTCAGTTCCATATGGCATTCACCTCACCATGTTCATAACCTTACTAAATATGATCCTTTTTCATCCTTTGAAACCCTTAGAAGCAAAATATCTCAAAATCCGTTCTTAGTGCGCGTCTAGCATGTTTGAAGAATATTTGTGCAAAGTTTCTAGTCTGTTGGACAATTAGTTTGAGCTGTATTGTGATTTTACATCAAAATTTTCAAAAATGCCCTTTCCTGGACCCCCCTGTGCTCCTGATCGAAATTTTTTGCATAGATCTAATTTTCTTTCGTAGCTGAACAAAAAAGTTCCTCATGACTTTGCTGTGCAATGAGCGGTTAAAAAGTACAAAATTTTGGGGGGGCCCCAGCTCCCTCAGGTGGGCAAATTTCTGAAAATCCTTTCTTAGTGGATGTTTTGAGGCTATAAAGAACAATCGTGCAAAATTTCAAGTTTGTAGGCTCAGTAGTTTGGGCTGTGGTGTGATTTCAGTCTGTCGGGGCTTAGCCTTTTATAAGTATAGAGATCAAGGGGAAGTTTGAAACACATTTTTGGTTCAAGATAATGAATATAGTAGTTGCATGTGAAAATGCAAGATTTTCGATCATATTTATGACAACCTACTGCAATAAATGAATTAATTACTCTCTGTGACAACGAAATTTTTCAGCAGGTCCGCCATCTTCCTGGTTGTACTCATAGACAAGTACTTGTCTATCAAATGGATTTATGCCTATAGACTATCTATAAACTTTTCTATAGACAAGTACTTGTCTCTGAGTACATCTAGGAAGATGGCAGACCTGCCAAAAGATCTCGTTGTCACAGTGAGTGACATTTATTATAAAGATTCTGCTAGTCGTTCTTTTTAATAGCAAAAATTTATTTAATAATAAGCAGTTCGTGTTGGAAAACAACATTGAAAAATATTTTTTTACCTATACCTATTATATTACCTATAATCTCATTTTTTTGGAATATCATGGTAAAATTAAATCGGACAAAATACCTCGATTTTGGATTTACCATTGGGCATATATTTTCAAATCCATTTGTTGAACACGTTCTCAGGTCCAACTGAACATGCCTGAAAAATTTCAATATTTTCAGATCTGAAAATACTCAATTTCATGAAATTTCAATGCAAATCCAGAAAAATACTGGCTCTATAGTCTTCATTCTGACATGGACCTTTTATCATGCATTGAACCATCGAATCACAAAAATATATTGTATGTTGAAACCTACGAGATGGTAAAAGATGAACAAAATTGAAGTGAACCAATTTGAAATCCAAACAATCTTGATGAATCCCAATGGATGGATTCTTATTAATTTCCAAGACCTACACTGCGACACATAAAAAATCTCCTGGCCACTAAAATGCACTTAATCCACTAAATCCTGGAAATGCACTGAATGGGTGTCGAACCGTTGTTTGAGAACCACTGATTTAGATTTATTATCAATGTAATTGAACAATCAATATATTCCAGTTCCTATTGGTATTGGAATCAGAAATGTCCAATTTCAGTAATGAACAAATAATCACGAGGGTAAATCAAAAAATGAAAACCTTAGAAGTGCTGTAATGTTGCTCGTATTTATATTGGGATTTTTCTGGATGCCCACATAATAGAACAGTCGTGTTAAGTTCTAAATAGTTTGTTTGACTTTCAATCTGAAAATTCTATATATTTTTTTTACTAAGGTTGGGAATTTTCTAATTAATTGTGATTGATTCAATTCAATTTAGAAGTATTTTTTTTCTTTAATTAAGAATGATTTTTTTGTGTTCTGAATTTTGAATTGAGTGTGTAATTGAAGAATGTTGAGTGACACATAACCTAGCTACATTTGGACTGTTGTATAAATTAGAATTGGAACCGTTTTGGGCGTATAAGCCTGTGGTACTTTTCTGTAAGTTGTGTAATTCTCATTGATTAAATAAATAAATAAATAAATAATATGCCTTTTGTCTATGCTTGGGTATGGGATGAGATGGAATCCATATTTATTTATTTATTCATGGTATCATTCAGCGCGGAAGAAGATATAAAAACAGTATTTGAATTGAAAAATATACTTGGCTGTAGAGTGGAAGTTGAAGCATTAAAGAGGGCCAATCTGATACCGCAATGCAAACGTTGCCAAGCATACGGCCACACTCAAAAATATTGTAACAAGGAGCCTAGGTGTGTTAAGTGTGCAGGTAAACACCAAACAAAGGAATGTTTGAAACCCAACGATGCTCTACCAAAATGTATTCATTGCGGTGAAGCACATCCAGCAAGCTATCGAGGTTGCACTGTTGCAATCGAATTGCAAAAAATCAGGAATTCTACTAAAACAAAAACTATTGCAGATTCACGAAAGAAAATCATTCAAAATATCCCACCAAAAATCACGGAAAATACAGAAGCTCACAATCTAAACAATGTTAGTGCAGTTAAGAGATTGACTTTCGTCCAGATTGTCTCAAAAGAAAATAGATCGAAATTGGAAGAGCCAAAAAGTGGAGTAGAAGAAGGCACCAATAATATTTTGCAGCTAATCTTGGCAAAACTGGATAGACAAGAGCAAATAATCACCTCACTACAATCTAAATTTCAGAAGTTGGAACAGAGTAGACTGCTGAAATCCAAATGATTCATTCACTAAAAATGATGGAATGGAACGCGAATGGATTGTTACAACGGCAACAGGAGTTAGAAGCAGTTCTAGACATAGAGAAAGTAGATATATGTCTTATATCTGAAACTCACTTTACAAATCAATCGTTTATCAAATTCAAAGGCTTCAAGATCTATCATGCTTTACATCCCAGCAATGTCGCGAGGGGTGGGAGTGCCATCATTATCAGAGACAATCTACAACATCATGAAGAAGTGAAACATGAAAGTGATACAATTCAATTGATAGGTGTAGCAGTTCAAGCAGTAAATTATCACTTCGTTGTTGCAGCTATTTACTGTCCTCTCAGATATTCCATCAGAAAAGAGGAGTATTCGACATTGCTTGATATGTTAGGTGAAAAATTCATTCTTGGTGGTGATTTCAATGCAAAGCACGTGCATTGGGGATCGCGCTTAACAACTCACAAGGGAAGACAGCTCTTCGAAGCAATGAAAGAGATGAGGTGCGAAGCTCTTTCAACTGGTAAACCAACCTACTGGCCCACCGAGACGAGGAAAATCCCAGATCTCATAGATTTCTTCCTGACAAAAAATATATCAGTTAATTATTTGCATTTAGAGGATAGTTTCGACCTTAATTCCGACCACTCACCCATCATTATGACTCTGAGTGATTCAATTCTATGGAGGGAAAATACTTGTCCAGCGTTAGCAAATAGCCGCACTGATTGGGATGGCTTCCAACAGATGCTGGAGGGAAGAATAGAATTGAACTCACCATTAAGGAACGAAGAACATTTGCAACTTGGAACATATTGATCGGGAGTTGGAGAAGTTTGTGACTGATATCCAACAGGCAGCATGGTGTAATACCTCACGAATCAGAAGAAGAACCACTGGAAATAGTTACCCTGCGGAAATCAGAGAATTGATTGTTGAAAAACGAAGAGCTAGAAGGAGATGGCAGCAATCACGTTCCCCCAAGACAAAAGAGTTTTGAACAATCTAACTCAAGAACTAAGGAGAGAGATTCAATGTATCAAGGATGAATCAATTAATAGTTACTTGAGAAACTTGACAGCTGAATGCAGTACGGACTAATCACTCTGGAAGGCAGCTAAAAAAATAAAACGAACCATTCAACAATCTCCTCCTATCAGAAAGCAGGACAGACGATGGGCAAGGAGTAGTGATGAAAAGGCACAGACATTCGCGGATCATCTTGTAAACGTTTTCCAGCCAATCAACTCAGGTGAAGAGGAAACTTTAGAAGCGGATGAGAATATCTTACAGCCGAATCAAGAAATAATGCGTGTCACAGTAGAAGAAGTGAAAAGAGAAATGAGAAATCTGAATAGCAAAAAACCCTTGGATTTGACATGATAACCGGCTCAGTCCTCAAACACCTACCAAGGAAAGCAATAGTGGAATTAACAAACATTTTGAATGCTTCTTTCAGACTAAAATTCGTACCAGGAATATGGAAAGTAGCAGAGGTTATAATGCTACTGAAGCCAGGTAAAGAGCCACATGAAGTATCATCATATAGGCCAATATCATTGTTACCGGTCCTATCCAAGTTGTTTGAAAGGATTTTACTTAGTAGGCTAAAACCAATAATTGAGAGACAGCACATAATTCCAAATTACCAATTTGGCTTCAGAGTGAAACACTCAACAATAGATCAAGTGCATCAGATTATAAATGTAATAGAGAAGTGCTTAGAAGAGAACAAAGTTTGTTCAGCAGCTTTCCTTGATATAGGGCAAGCTTTTGATAAAGTATGGCATGAAGGTCTCATTTTCAAGCTCAAAAAAGTGCTACCAAAGCAATATACGGATATATTACAATCCTATCTCACTGACAGATACTTTAGGGTCAGGCATGAAAGTTCATATTCTGATTTGAAGGAAATTAAAGCTGGAGTTCCTCAAGGCAGTGTTCTGGGACCAGTTCTTTACCTACTCTACACCAGCGATATTCCCAGCCTTATGAAAATACTACAGCAACATTTGCAGATGACACAGCCATATTATCAGTAGACAGTAATATTCATATTGCAACAGAGAAACTACAGAGATCCATCAACAAAATTCAAGATTGGACTAGAAAGTGGAGAATGAAATTGAATGAAACAAAATCTATTCACATCAATTTTACCAATAAGAAGGTCCTGCCCATACCAATAACTATCAACAACCAAGTTGTACCATATGCTAATGATGCCAAGTATCTAGGTATGACCTTGGACGCAAAGCTTCGCTGGAAGGCCCATGTCAAGAAAAAGAGAGAAGAGCTTGGAATCAAATATAAGAAGCTGTATTAGCTGATCGGAAGAAACTCCATCCTTTCAATCCGAAACAAAAAACTTCTGTACAAACAGATATTAAAGCCAGTATGGACGTATGGTATACAACTTTGGGGGTGTACCAAAGACAGCAACATCAATATCATACAATGTTTTCAAAACAAAGTGCTAAGGAACATTGTGGATGCTCCTTGGTATGTCAGGAACAGCGATCTTCATAGAGACCTGCACGTCGACCTGGTTTCCACCGAGATCCAGAGGCATGTGGAGAGGCACGAGGAGCGACTGCACCAACATGACAACGTCGAGGCGATCCAGCTGCTAGACAATGGAGGGTTGGTGGGGAGGCTCAAAAGGAGGAAACCGTTTGAACTAGTGTAGTGCTTGTTCAGCTTGTGTCCAGTGAAAGAGCAGAGCAGTAATTGAGTGAATCTAGCTTCTATAGTGCAGTCAATAAGTGTACATATTAATTAAACAATAGCAGTAAGAGTTCCTAATGAGAAATTCACTGTTCAATTTTTCGAGTAGTAATTTAGGATAGAAAAAATTAGCTCATTAGTATTTAGACTAGATGGCTATAGTATTGACCAATAGAAAAAAAAATCTTCCCTCCCAGTAGTGGAACCTACTGGAGCCAATCTACGAATGTTGACAGCAACTTCTCTTCCATCAGAAAGTCTTACTTGAGCGACATGAGGGTTCAAATGAATAATTTCTACCTTTTCAACTTCAGGATCATGCTTACTGCGTCTTACAAAAGTCTTCATCCATGCCTTCTTGGCGTTGATCAGCCAGGATGGCCAGTTTGTCATAGATGTGGGATTAGGAGGATGAATGAACATTCGCTCGTGAGGTGTGCAATTGATCGTCGTGCAGAGAAGCGAGCGAATGCTGCTCATTGATTCTAAGAGTACCTTTTCCCAGTGAGAAGTATCCATGTTCCTGGACTGTAGGGCTAAACGGATTGTCTTCCAAATTATTCCACTGTAGCGTTCCACCTGTCCATTACCTTTAGGGTTGTAAGGTGTTGTGGAACTGGTAGCTACACCCTTGGACATTAAGTAATCTTTGAGATCTTTTGATAGAAAACTGGTCCCTCTATCAGTGTGTATGTATTAAGGATAGCCGTATGTGGTGAATAAGTCATTGAGATTTTGAATTACTGTTCCTGATGACATGTCCCGACAGGGATAGGCAAAGGGAAATCTGGAATATTCATCCACAATAGTGAGGATGCTTGGAGGGCTTGTTTCTAGTTGATGATGGCAGGGGTACTTTGAAGTCAATGTTGATCCTTTCAAAAGGCCGAGTTGCTTTTATCAATTTTCCTTTGAAACAGTTGAATCTTGGCTTCAGCTCTGAGCAGATCTTGCATTCCATGCAGACTTCTCTGATGTCATCTACCAAGTATGGAAGGTTATGAGCTTTAGTCCAGTGAAAGAATCTTGTGATGCCGGGGTGGCAGAGGTCTTGATGATATTTTATCAAGTCTTGTTTTGATGTGATACATCCCATTATCACACATGCTCGAGAAAGAGCGTCAGCAGTTATGCTCTCTTTTCCAGGTCGGTAAATGATCTCATAGGTGTATTGAGATAGCTCAAGGCGTCACCTCATGATTTTTTTGTTCTTCACCTTGCCTCTTGCCGCGCTATTGAACATGAACGAAACAGATTTTTGATCAGTAATAAGTTGAAAGAAACGACCAGATAAGTAATGACGTCACTTCCTAATAGATTCTACAATGGCATATGCCTCTTTTCCAACTGATGAGTGTCGTTTTTCACTATGGTTTAGCATTGGTGTGCAACAGTATGCATTGGGACGTTGATTGTAAGATAGTGTTGCTGCTATGCTTCTGCATGTGAGTCTGCATCAGTGTCTACAGTGAGAATGCCTCCTTCATCCTTCCACATGTTGCACAGCTGCAGCTACCTCTGCATTAAGATCTTCAAAAGCTGCAAGGGCCTTTCCTTGAAGAGGGAAGAGTGTACAAGGCATGTGCCAACGCATCAATTTTACCTGAAACATTTTGTATCCATCGAGAGTAATGTGCGAAGAGGCCCACAATTATCTGAAGAGTTTTAGGGTTAGGAGGTTGGGGCATATTACGTAGAGGCTCAAGGCGTTTGGGATCTGGACGTAATGATTTGTTTTCAACTAAAAATCCTAGGAAACGTATCTCCTTTTGACAGAATTTACTCTTCTCCTTGTTTATAGTAAGTGAGTTATTTGAAGCTGCTGCAAGAAACCGTTCAAGATTAGTGTCATGTTCTTCTTTTGAATTTCCACAAATTATGACGTCATCTAAATAAGTATAGGTATCAGATAATTTCTCTTTTTGTATGAGTGAATCAATTACTCTTTGAAAAGCTGAAACACCATTAGTGACACCAAAAGGAATACGACAGAACTGATAAAGTTTCCCACGTGCTTCAAACCCTGTGTATTGCCTTTCTTCAAGTAAGATTGGTACTTGGTTATATGCGGATTTCAGATCTACAGTACTATACCAGGAATACTGAGCTACTTTGCGAACTAAATCTTCCATATTTGGAATGGGATAGGCGTCCAATTCAGTGAATTTGTTTATAGTTCTAGAATAATCTATAACTATCCTTTTTTCCGGTTATCGGGTTTAACAACAAATGCTTGGGCACGCCAAGGTGTGTGGCTTGCTTCTATGATGCCATCTTCCAGTAATTGTTGAATTTCATTGGAAATAAAATCTTCATCATCTTTTGATCATTTACGAGATTTGGTTGTAATTGGTTGACAATTGGGTTTTAGATGTTGAAAAAGGGAGCAAGGAGGAATTTTTGCTTGAGTTATTCCGCAAATAGTAAGAGGTGGCTTATTACCTCCAAATGGTATTCCTATACTGGAGAAATTGTTCATAAATTCGTGCCCAAGAATAATATTTTCACAGAGGTCTTGCTAAGCATTAAGGTTGTGTTTGTATAGCTTTCTCCCTGAACTGTTAAATTCACG
This sequence comes from Nilaparvata lugens, assembly GCF_014356525.2. Classification (NCBI taxonomy): domain Eukaryota; kingdom Metazoa; phylum Arthropoda; class Insecta; order Hemiptera; family Delphacidae; genus Nilaparvata; species Nilaparvata lugens. Next base: position 61,073,224 of record NC_052518.1, on the reverse strand, counting down.
TTAACTTTGCCTCGGATTTGTGGTGTGGAGCGTTTTGAGCCTGAAGTTACTTTTCCTATCTCTGGTATAACTTCTAAATTCAGTTTTTTTGCATAGGTATCGTCAATAAAGTTGCCAGTTGCTCTAGTATCGATCAGTGCTTGACTTTCAGTTCCGTTTATGGTAATAGGAATAAATAACCTTTGAAATACATTTTTCGGCTTGCACTGAAGGTGTTAGTAATATCGAATTACTAAACTCTCTTTTTTTTCTCCAATACGGAAGATTTTGAGTTACGTACCCGAGCAAAGTGTACTTACCACACTTCTTGCAGAGTTCGTTTTTAGCTGGGCAAAATAATCGAGAATGTTTTTTGTTGCCACAAAAAAAGCATGCTTGTCCACTAATACTAACAGCTGATAATGAGTCTGAAGTGTCTTTTTGATTAGGAATTAGATTTGATGCATTTTCTGTATCCTTGCAAGCATTAAGCTCTAATGGAGGATTAGATTCATTGTAGCATTGTGATTGATCTTTTGCAGACTCAAAAGTTCTTGCATGATTAAGAGTTTCATGCAGACATATCTGGGCTTTCTAAAATTCGTTGGCGGATTTCGGATGAATATAAACCTGCAATCAATGCTTCTTTCATGTGCTCCTCTCGATTCTCTGTAGCAGAGATCGCTGTAAAATTACATTCAAGGCTGAGTTCTTCCAGTTTGAGGAAAAAATTATCGATGGACTCACCTTGTTTTTGTTTTCTTATAGAGAGAAAGTACCTTGTAAAGATTTCGATTTTTTTCTTGATAAATATGCCTTCAAGGATGGAGATACTTTCCTCGAATGTAGTACAATCTATTATCAATTTGTAATTTTCAGTTGACAGCAAGGTAACTAAGATATCCAATTTCGTATCTTCAGTGTAATAGTTTCCTTTCAAGTAGGCATCCAGCATTCTTTTCCAGTGTCTCCATTCCATTGGTGCACTAGGAGAATCTGGATCCACACTTAGACATTTTGGTTTGAGAATTTTCCCAATTGATTCCGAGTTGAAAGATGTATCAACGGGTTAATTTCGAGATAATTCGGTAGGCTTATCCTGATTCCGTGATGGAGATTCAACATTATTTCGATCCCGGGTTTTCCTCTTTGGCATTTTGATTACCGGTACTTATTTTAGTCAATAAAATTGTAATAAATAGAAACCATTGAAGAGCTAGAATAATGGCTTTTATTGACTAAAATAAACTGAGATAAAATAACAAACTTTCTGATGATTTAGAATAATTCAAACAACTGATTTATGACATATGATTATCATATCACAGTGATTGCACCTTCACTGTCAAGGTATTCTTCCGAGAACGGAAGAAATTCGAAGAAACTGCTGCGTTCAAGATTTGATTTCAAATAATTTTGATTGAAGAATGCATATTGAGTTACGAAATTGAAATTATCTTGTGGGCCTATATTATTATGGTAGGAAGTTATTCTGCATATCATCCTGGTCATGAAATGTATCAGGAATGCTATGGATAAATTTTTTGCGAGATGCCTTGACATTATAATCTGTTATCAATGATAGTAGCGTATGGACTCCAAGGCAACCATTGTAAGCCTCCCTCATGGTTATTGTATTCATGGACAATAACCCGTCACACTCTATCAAAGCAGAGATGCAGGGCACATTTCAGAATCGCATTTTCCTTCATTCCATCGCACTTATTATTTTATGGATGATGAATAAGTCATTTTGCATTCTCAGATAAAGGTATATTAACTTGGCTACCTTAAATCTGCTGTCTCACAAAACATTAGCTTGTTTTGAATCATTCATTGAGGCGCAAATGAATTGATTGTCTTTGGAAAGTGTCAAAGGAAAATTAAATTCGTTGAGATTTTATTACAAAAACTTTGTAAGTTTACGATATTCAATGAGTAGTTTAAACTCAAAATTGAAAATCAATTTTATTTACACACACTAAATATACAATAAAAACTGAACAGTTTAATAAGACAATACAGAAACAACAGGTTTCATGGAATTAACTACTAGAGAGAATGAAAGGAGGAAAAATACCTCACCAACTATGGTTACGCAATTTCGCATGTAATAGGCAGTTAGAGTAAAAAAGTGAGTGGAGAGGAGTAAAAATGTGTAAGAAAGAGAGGAAAAAGAGAAGTAAAATAAATGGTAAGAGAATGAGAGCACTTATAACTGAAGAATCGTAGCTAATAAAATGTCATTGCATTTATAATTTTGAGCAGGAATGTTGAGTCTCGTACTGAAATAGATAGCATGAAATAATAACCGCAACACATGACTCCATATTTTATTCAACTGATAAGAGAGGCATTATAATTTTCAATAATTACAGCTGTTTTTAAATCTTTGAACGAATAAATGAACAAGAAAAAGTGCGTCAGTGTACCACACCACGTATATTTCAGTGCATTCATTCTGAATCACCATCATTTTGAAGCAAGGTAAGTATAAACTTTTCAATATCTATTAAAAAATTTATTTAAAAAATCCACCACACTGGTGAATTATGAAAAGAAATACAGAATTTTCATTTTTTTCACTCTCTCTGCTTATATATCAACAGACCTGATGGGCTGAACTTCAGGAATTTTTATTTAATTAATGCATGTTCAATTCTATTAAAGAGTTTTTTCAATGGTTCTTTAAGCTCGGATGTCAATAACAAGAATGTATCATTCATTCAGGTTTGAACATAGGATGAATCTATTCAATACTAGCAGGTAACCCGTGGTCCGCAAGGGTCTGTTTAAAGCACAAATAGATTGAATTTTGTATTAAGGTTCCTGATATTAAAAGTATTAACAACTGTAATAATTTACCATAGAAAAACGATTTGATTGGGTTTTTATCTCACGTAAACTTTGTATAATGAATTGAATAGATTTGTTTCGACATTGAAAGTATGATAAATTGATAAATAATTGATATTTTCTATTGTAAATAGAAAAAGGCCTATAACCATCTTCAGTGAATTAAGAATCTTCAAGCAACATTTGAAGTTAATCAATTTAGCAGTTCAGACGCGATGATGCATCAAACATGTTTTACGTGTCCTGTATATTATGTATAAGCAAATTCCTTCCTTTATTTCGTCCGTAAGTCCTTTAGTTACTCACACAGTCGCCTTTTTGTTTTTATCACTTACTATTTTTTCCTAAATAATGGCTGAGTATATAGAGGTGACACCTTGCGCCATCATTTATGACAACTAGACAAAACTACAACAAGATTATGACAATTTTCCAAATTTATAGAACAAAATTGCGGCTGTTTGAAATTGTATTTCTTGAGTAACCAAAAAAACGTTGATTTTACAATACAAAATAATTACAAGAATAACTTTTTTCAGTAAATTTTATTACAAATCTATTTAACATCTGATTTTTCAAAATGGAACGAATATTAAGTGAGACAGCTTTAGTGATATGTGTCCTTCTTGGTGTGCACTGCACCAAACCTTCAGTGGTCACCTATCACTTGAACTGACAAATCTCACTCACTATTCGTTCAATCTTGAAAAATTAGGTGTCAATCGATTCATAATTGAATGCACTAAGAAAAGTTATTCTTGTATTTTTTCTGTAAAATCAACGGGTTTTTGGTTATTCTAGAAATATAATTTCAAACGGCAGTCATTCTGTTCTATGGATTTGATAATTTTTCATAATTCTTTGTAGATCCAGTTGTCATAAATGATTGTGCAAAGTTTCAATTCCGTATGTTTAGCCATTATTTAGAAATAGTTGTGTGAAAAACAAAACGGCAACTGTGTGAGTAACTAAGGACCTTCGGACAGTTTGAAAATTATATTTAGATATGTTCCTCTCCCAAGAACAATGCTCTAGAATATTGGTAGATAGTTTGAAATACTCTATTTAGAATATATATATTGAAGAAGAGGATTTGAATTGAAGAAGAATGAGGAGATAAAACCGTTCAATACACTATTTTCGATGACCAATCTCAAGCAATGTATAACATACTGGAAGCTTGACGAATTATTATTATTCAATCATTTCATCACTTACAAAGTGAGCATTTTTTATTGCAACCTAAGTCGGCCATTGTCAAGATTTTGGTACATCTCTATTCTGTCATATTTAAAAAGGATCTAATCATTGATAGCGTGTTAAGTACAACCGCCTTTTGAATTCCATATTTTGCACTCTCAGAAACCAAGGCGACTGAGGTTCGCTGAAACCACAGAATTATAGGAGTTTTCTCTGCTGAAACCTCCTGTCTGTCAGATCACTCCAACAGTAAAGATAATAATAGGGGCAATTGTAACTTTTCCTGCTTCCAGACATCCCTGATCTCAGCAGCCAGGGGGAGATACTTGGATATTTTCTCATTGTAATATTATTCCAAGTTGTGACAACATGGAATGCCAACATCAATCAAAATAGTCTCCCTGGCTGTCTTGTCCATGAGGATAATGTCTGGCCGGTTGTGCACAACTGTCCTGTCAGTCAGCACTGAGCGATCCCAATACATTTTGTGTGTATCATTCTTAAGTACAGAAGGTGACTTGTATGGAAAGTAAGACAGTTTTTGATTCACTAGACTAAACTTCAGGGCAAGATCCTGGTGTAAAACCCCAGCAACAGAGTTGTGGCACCTTAAGGCTGTGCAAAGGCTAAAAATAAACTTTCTACTCGTGATATTTTTCAAAGTTTTTCGATTTGTATATCATCAAAATGAAAAAGTTTTCTCAGGAAAACATTTTTTTCCAATCATTACTTTTTGAGATATAATAATAATAATTTTTATTTCCATTAAGATGTGTACAAAAGAACAAAATCAATATCATATAAAATAATATTAATTACACTGTATGAATAGCTGAGTGATACAAAAGTCTGTACATAGCTAATGTCGTGAAAAAAACAAAATATCTCTTCTGCACACACAAACATCTGAAAGGAAATAATTAGGTACTCCCAAGGCAAAGGCCTTATATATGGGAGTCCCAGCATAAAGAAATAAACCAGAAACACACTTATAATTTGTATATTTATGAACAAAAAGATAATAATTAACTGAGGTAAACTTATGTATTATTCACAATAAAATATTAAATGTTTGATTTAATTTGTTTTTTTTTGTGGTGGGGGTGCTTGGTCGGGCACTTAACTTACTATAACTTACTAATTTTGTGTTTTCAATATTATTCAGAATGAACGCCTGAAAATATGAGCGCCTGAAGTGTCAATTATTGGGACAGAACATTTCAAATTCGGTAAGATATGAGATTTAGAGGATGGATTTTTCATGGTATTGTTGATCTAGTAAAACAAAAATTTTCTGAAAATATCAATCTTTGAAAAAGTTATTAAATTTGTATAAAATTTGACAAAAATTACTCAACTAAAAGTTATTTTTAGTAAATTAATATCTTAAAAATTAATATTTTCAGAAAATTTTTGTTTTTCTAGATCAACAATATCATGAAGAATCTATCCTATAAATCTCATGGATTTATCTCATACCGAATTTGAAATGATCTGTCCCGAAAATTTAAACTTTAGGCGCTCATAGCTCGAAAAGTAATGATCGGAAAAAAATCTTTTCCTGAGAAACCTTTTTCATTTTGATAGCTCAATGATATACAAATCAAAAAACTTTGAGAAATATCACGAGTAGAAAGTTTATTTTTAGCCTTTACACTGCCTTAAGTAGTCTGTAGCTGCCATCAACTGACAAGCTGACATATCTTTATTATAAAAATCATTATTATTATTATCATCATCATCATTATTATTACTATTTCATTCAGTTCATACAATTGTCATTATTATATTATGGAGTTCTAAATAGATTCTCACGACGTATATGATAAATATAAGATATTATTATTTTATGATTACTCTAATTTGTAAACTTTCATATTATGCCAAGTGAGAAAAATTGAAATTAAAGAAAATATTATTATTATTATTTATCACGTGAAACTGTATAATTTGAACTTAGCTCCAACAGTGTATGATATGTCAATAACAAAACTACATCTAGTTTTTCCAGCCTCAGGTCACAGCAATTTCAAAAAATAAAGATAAAAATAAAGATCTTGATACTGAATTACTTTATCCACGCACGTTGCGGGTATCTTGTCATGGCCAAAGACAAGCCCAACAAAGCCGCGCAGACCAGGGCATGTTGCTAGATTTACAATTTTCACATTTATTCAGCAAAACTGTTGATATTTCTAAACAACTATGAAGGATAAAGTGAATATTATTCTAAACTATCCAATATATAAAAGAACTACAAATCTAATTACAGACCACCAAAAATATCTTAACCAAATTCTCGCATCTTCCAACAATTATTATAATATCAATCATATCCGCAACAAATAACTATCAATTCATTATTAAAACTATAAACTTCTTGGAAAAAACTTGCCACTTCCTTTAAAACCTAACCATGTAATCCACAAGAACAAAAAGTAATCAATCTGGTAAAAAATTATCAAGTTCTTTCAGTTGAAAACTAGTAATTTAATGTACAGCAAATGAATATTAAATATATACAGTATGACTATCAACTTTATAAAAAGTGTCACTTCCCTTAAAACACTATCAATCAAACTCGTCTCATTTCAATTCATAGAAGTGGATTTATTTTCAATTAATGTAAGTATTTCACAGAAGCATGTTTTATTGAAGAAAATAAATTTGAAATTGAAATTTGTACTTCAGCTTTAAAATTGGAAGTTCGATGTTGTACTTATTTGTTAATTGGAAAATTAATTTTGAATTTGGTTGCAGGTAGACAGCAGGCTTAAAGCAGTGCTGGTAGAGTTTGATGGCAACTATTGAAGGTGAGTTAGGGTGAATATAGGCCTACAAGGTGACGGTGGCAACTAATTTCGTAACACTTGAAATCATCTCCGATTGTTCCTCTTACAAAGCACTGCACTGAAATCCATGCTATCATTATGGCCGAGGCTAATTCGTTGTGTCACGGAATACGACTCAAGAAACAAGGACTCATGTAACTCATATCACATGCCTAACTCTGGTCAAATCACCCCAACATTACTATCTATTTTTTTAAAAGAGCTGACCTCAATCAAAACTCTTCATTCCATTGCTGCTTCGAATCAGCTATGCCAACAATCCAAAACATAACATTTTCCAATTAATTTACAAACCAAGCTGATTCCTAACAAAAGCTGAAGAATCTTGGAACTAAATAACTGATTAGAAAAGCTAGTAATCTATTACTAAATACAATGATATTATTTCTATTCATTCATGAAACTATGATTCAGACCCGGTTGTCGGTAAACACGAAAATAAAATAAAAACTGAGTTGAAACATTTATATAAAAAAGTTAAGGTCAGATTCCAAAGATAATAAGAAGATGTAAGAAACTGTTCTATATATTGTTTGAATACATAAGTGCAGAGAGAACCAATGTTTTCATGCAGCATTTCCTTGTGGTAGATACAGGTGGCCTAAAAACGTATTTTCGGTTCATTTTCCATGTTTCAGCTACGCAACATCTTGTAATCGGACAGAAAAATTCGCTTTCGCCTTTTTCAAATTATGAAATTCTCAATAGAATGAGATCATCCGGAACTCTCTATTTAAAACTAGCTGGCCCGGTGAACTTCGTACCGCCGAATCTGAGGTACCGTACTGCATCTGATAACAAACTTTAGCTGGATGCACACCTGAGGAGGCGCGATGCGGGATTTCGCATCCAGGTGCTTGTTGCTTATTGGTTTGAATGGAAGCACTCACACACGCTTCGTCAATTGTAGGGGGCATTGATACGTCTTGGGTGTTGTCTGGCAGGTGTCTTATCAGCTCCGATGACAATTTTGTGGTAATCGAATGGCATGTGGTCTAGTGCAGTCTCGAATGGTGCAATCAATTCATTGTATTGATGGAGAAATATTTGGAATTGTTCAAAGATTGGCCTTTTTACTGAAGTGTTGTGTGCACAACGCTGATTGACTTCGTTTTTATGAATCGCCCTTAAAATAAATTTGCAAAAAATTGTAGTCACTATCTGTCATTGGCAATAGGGAACCAGTTCGGTGATAAATTTGTCCCTGAGTTTTGAAAGTAGGCATAAATCCATCCTGAACAATTGTTGTTCCCCCAAATGATATCATTTGAAAGCAATTGTTTTATTGCTGGATATTTTTCAAAAAATATTTGGAGTCTGCTTCATTTCCGGAAACCAATGGATGAAGTGGTTCTGGTGGTGGAGTCAATTGAAACAATAATTTGAATTGATCACTGGCGTAACACAATAAGGTGCTTCATTTATATACTTATATGCCCCACTGTACTGACACACAATGTTCACTGTGCCAATAGCAACAATTGACCGTGAACTGTACTCGATAGCCGAGTTATAGTAGAATGCAGCTCGCTGGAAATTGAATGGTATATCTCTTTGCTGCTGATTTTCCCATGCATATTCTAAATATACAGCATTTCGAGTTCTAGGACTCAAGTTTGGACGTCGTTGGTACCGCGGCATTATTAGGAATTGAACTTTTGTGAATCAGAAAGAAAATTTAAATGCAGATCGAATCAGTTTGAATAGGTAACTGAATATATGTGACTAATATATGTAATATGTGTAACTAAAAAATTCTCTAAAAATCAATTAATTCTAAATACCGAAGACAGCACAATTATTCGAAACAAAGCTATGTCTTTAGTGCATGTAAGTCTTTAACCTGAGGCCGCACTGCTGGATGGTTACACACAGAACAGTCATTTTTTTTAGACAAGGCGTTTATAATAAAATACATGAGTGGTTATGGAGCAGCATACACTCTTGTCTACTATCTATCGACGGCTGTTGGATGACGCAATGATTATAACAGCTGATTTTTATTTCTGTGTGTGGCCAGCTCACAAATATTATCCCATAAGGATAACATGTAAACTTCGAAGGATCGTAGGAAAGAGTCCTGAAGTCGGATTACAAATTTGATAGGCCATAAAACCTGGTTCTGAACATAAGGAATGCAACTAAAAAAATAATCAAATTAGGTGCAAACATAAAAAAGTTATTGAACGTTAAAATTTGAGGCTCGATTTTCATTTATATAGATGAGAATTGAGTTACAATTTCTCAAATATGAGAAGAATTTTATGAAAAATGTCAATGTTGATGAATTTCAATTTTTTTCGATTTTTACCATTCAAATGTATAATTTGAAATTTCTCTGGGTGTAATTTTGTGCTACAGAATCTGAGACCAGGTAGAGCGCTCTACCTCATTTAGATTCCCAGGTACACCTGACAACAATGCTCCTTGTATTTTGAAAAAACACCAAAGTTCCAGCTCCAATCATATCACCAATTCCATTGTCACTAACGACAATTTCGCAAATGATATTGGATTATGAGTCCATGAGATCAAGTTCTAAGAGAATCACCTGTTAGATGCACTTTATTTAATGGAGAGGCGCGCATAAGGACACCTCAAGGATAAAAAATTCAAACACTCATTACTATTAACACAATGATCAGATTTCCTTGTACTTCAGCTCATACTTCTCGGCTCAAGGCGGTGCAAAACCATGTATCTTAAGTCCAATTTGGTCTAAAAATAGAAAACTCTCCCTTGAGTTTATTTTAACCAGAATTTCAATGCACTTTATTTCAATCTTACTGCTAATCAAGAGTTTCCAAAACGAGTCAGATTCATCACAGAAACACGTGATTGATAAATTGTGGATAGTTCCAACCTCTATGAGCTCAGTTGCCTAAAATTCATCTTCAATCACCGCTTCCTATCATAGCACTGCCGCGACCGTTAATATGAGGAAAGTATCTTCAACTTCTTGATTTCAACGATTAAATGCTACTTTACGAACATATTTTCTCATGAATCGTTTATAGCAAATAGAAAAGAAGATTCAATTCCACTATTAAAGATTGAGTAATATTTTTATGATAACGAGTTACCGAGATACCGGACCGTGTTATGAGCTTTGAAATGAGACCAGGGTATTTGTCATTTTTTGTGGATTGAAATACTGGTTAAAGTACACTCAAGGATGAATTTTCTATTTTTTTTTGAAATTTTTATCCTTGAGGTGTCCTTATATGAGCCTACCCTCTAGAAAATCTTGAGATTTAGTACATCCAACGAGTGATTCTGAAAGAACATAATCCGTGTATAACAATATGACCAAAAATATTGATTTTATTGGTAAGGAAGGCCTTGAAGAGTTATTACAATTAAAAATTTGTATTTTGGCTTTAGGACATGGTTTTCCCCCTCCCCTGAATACTAAATTTCAATATTTCTGTGGAATCTTGTTCAGAGATGATTGTACTTTTACACGTTATGTGGTTCTTCATCATCAAGTGATAATACACGTTTTATAAGTAGTTTAGAGTGGAAGAAGTGATTTTAGTAGGTATAACTTGATACTTTAGACGGGCTTTTTTGCTCGAAATCCCCTCCCCCTCTCCCTCTTCGTCCATCCCACCACCCCTTCCCCTCCACCACAGGGTGGGGGGGGTGTTCTAAAAATAGATTTCCCCTTCCCCTTGCCCAGTGGAGATGAGGGGTATGAAAAGAGAGAAAGATATATCTCTCTCTCACTCTTTCTAAAAATAGATTTCCCCTTCCCCTTGCCCAGTGGAGATGCCAGTGGAGATGAGGGGGATGAAAAGAGAGAAAGATATATATCTCTCTCACTCTTTCTAAAAATAGATTTCCCCTTCCCCTTGCCCAGTGGTGATGAGGGGGATGAAAAGAGAGAAAGAGATATCTCTCTCTCTCAAATAGATTTTCCCTTCCCCTTGCCCAGTATAGATGAGGAGGATGAAGAAAGTTAAGAAAAAAATAATTTCCCTTTGAGGGGAAAAATTCCCTCTCTACATCTATACTGACAGATTAAAGTGAATCCTTCTCTCTACATCTAATGCTATACTGACCGATTAAAGTGAATTGAGAAATTCTCTCACTCTCTCTCTCTCTCTCACACATCTAATGCTATACTGTCAGATTAAAGTGAATCCATATCTCTACAGAGAGGTCAATGATCTTAGTTCTTTTACATTTTCTATCTGCAATATTGTACAAGCATTTCCAAAGTTCATCGGAATTTTTAACAACAGATAATGGCGAATCATTTGCACAATCATAATGTAGATGACCGCTGTCTAGTATATCGAGTAATTCGAATATCTCAGATAAAAATTGGAAAGTGTACATTCTCTGTTTTTGTTAACGGTAAATCAGCATCTTGACATCCTGTTAATTTAATATTCTTCGCAATTGAATCAAATTCGTTAAATGAAATTCCCATCAAGAGATGAGCTAATTTTTTGAATTTTGAAAAACCATAACACTGCATGTTAACAGCTTCCCAGATGTTTGGCATGTATCTCTGTTCTATAAATTAACAATGTGCACGTGTTGTACTTATTAGGAACAACAGTTGCTTGAAGGGGCTCGTGTCTCACTTGTATAAAAAAGATCACACCACACGCGTTGCTGTTGTCAGGTCTAGCTCTGACCGGCTACTAAACTAAAAAGTGAGTGGGATATTGGAATGAAAAATCATTTGAACACAGAAAAAGTTTATTTACACATTTCACCAGAACTATTCATAATTTCATCTTCAATTTTAATTAACTTATCTATACACAAATTGTGAGGACGATAATAACATAGATAGTCTCTTATATCATTTAAATTAACTGTGCTTAGAAAAATGTCTTTTAATTGTTTCGCCAAACTATAATTTTCACGAGTTGATTTCCCAATTGCACTTTCACACTCATCATACCAATCAATACAGTTTTTTAACCTCACTTCCAACTCGTTGTCAGCAGCCAACCACTTTCTCGGATCCATGATAAGCAAATGAACAAAACTAAGTGTAGGCTGGCAATATTATAGAGTAATTAAGTGGTCTTTCTCCATTAATTGCAGACAGACAACATGTACATGCTTTATGCAGTCTCAATGCATGCATGCAATAAACACACTGAATCTCTTTTCCGTTGTAGAAGAATCCATAATGAGCAAAGTTTCTTTTCTGCGAACTCGTGTACATCGCAGCCATTTTCATACTTTGCATTCGATTGTTTTCACACATGAAATTATTTGTTTGATACATATTTTTAAACAACAAAGAATTATAATGTTGAGCAGAGAACAAAGCACACCATCCATCTGGTCTATTTTTATGAATGTTATACACACCATAACACCATGAACTAGTGAAAAAGCTGAAATCGGGTTTTGCAAAATCCTCTGGTATACATTGAACGTTAGTATGTAATCTTCTTAAAAACTTTGCTTTCTCAGTTCCTTTTGTGAAAATTTTCTCATAACCTACAACGTAATCACGTATTAATGAGTCAGTGTATTCTAAATCTCCATCCTCCCATTTTATTTTATGATAGTGACATTCTAACCATGTTACTTCGTTTTACAATTTTGCACTCAATTTTGTCTTTGCAAATGGTGATTTGGAATGGAATACAATATAATTATTAAACTGATCAATTATGGCAAGTTCTTTCACAATAATTTGATTACAATCTTGTTTAAACCAGTGAAGATCAACTGTAGCAATTTTCGCACTCGCTTACTTGTCCACTTCTTTCTCTTCGGCGGGCTCGACGAATCCTCCGTCTTTCTCCTCCTCCTCTTCCCGTTTCTGCTCCTCCTCCACCTGCTGTGGCTTCTGGATCGGTGTACTGCACCTTGGTTCATAATAAAAACTATTGGAATCAAGATTGCACTGGATACCAATAGACTGAGTTTGCGCTTTGTCCAAAATATCAGAACACAAAGAATAGGACATTTTAGATGTTACCTGTTCAAAGGTGAAACTGATAATGAACCAAATTTGTCAGAGTGCACACCTTATATAATATTGCAGCCGGTGCACTCTATCAATAAAATTACTGAACTTCTTTCACCATGCTCGTCAGAGGTGTGTACTCCATCACACGATCGCTAATTAAAACGCAATAGGCGGAAGTATTTGCAGGTACTGCACTATTAAATTCCATTTCAATATGAACATCTGTCAATGATTTCAAATGAGTCGCTTGGTGTGAACAGTCCACAACAACCAGCGGTGTTGAATCACAAAATGTTTTAAAGTCAATTTCTGTTCCGAGTTCGCTATTGATTGAATGGTTATAATACGAGGGCACAAAATCCAAAAACATCCGGTATAATAGTTCCTTTTTACCTAGCAGATTTTCATATGGATAATACTCACTGTTCAAATATACTTCAACATTGTAAATACCACAGCTATCGAAATTAGATATTGATTTTTCAATTTTATTCTTACGATCAGTTTGAAATGCAATTATAACATATTTTGGACTATCAAAAATCGATGTGGTGCGAACTGCCCAAGAATGGTTAAGTGAATTTTGCAAATTTGGTAATTCACAAATTTCCCAATGGCAGAAACCTAATTTCAGCGGAGTGTCAGCATTGAGCAGTCTCAAAAATTTCAGTCTTACGTGATCTTCTAAAGTTATGTAGGGCATTCTCCATTGCAGTTTTGTAATTTTCACACTAACGCTTGTTCCAGTTGCAGACTCAACACAATTTAGGTCTGTCAGTGACCTCAATAAGACGAGTTCCTGTTTCAAATTTAAAATTATTCTTTGAAAATCTTCAAAAAACGGGAGGATTAATTTCAGCGGTACACAGAAAGTGAATTTATTATCCATTAGCTCATATCCTGCTCTGTCAAAACCAGCCAAGTGATATGTGTTCTTATCGAGTGTATTCTTCACTAGTATAGCTTTAATTGTGGATGTTATCCAATCAATCTTGATTTAGAAATTTGCTGACCTGCTAATTCATATCGTATTTCGTCAAAAAGGTTGCCGATTACGTTACTGCTTAATTTATAGTCTGCCGCAACTGGTGCATCACCCGGGTCTGTTCCCGGTTTTGTACAGTTAACTGTTCCCTTAATAAATATAAATGATTTGCAAGGTAAAGAATAGACATCTTAAGAATTTATGCCAATACGTGCCTCGTCAGAGTTTTTTATTTCCTGTCCTGAATATACTGTATGAGTGTGAAATTGGAATTTGGTTATATCATTATAAAACTGAAGGTCTGTCTCCACGTCCAGAATTTCACTAATTGCGGCCGCTCCTCCTAACATTCCGCCAATCAACTATAAAACCTAACTTTTCTAATATTCTCACACTTTCAGCCGACAAAGCACGTTTGTTTTTAGGTGTTGACGCTCTCACGTTCGTCTCTCTAATGACATTGTGTGTACGCATCTTATTTGAACGTGGATTGAAAACAAGATAACCCATTACGTTTACTTTTGTTTTTCACATATGTGCAACCTAATTGTAATTGTATCTCCACGGAAATCAATAAACGATCCATTCTGGTCTGTTACCTTTACATTAATAGTTTGGATTCGATGCATATTCAAAGGTACATAAATAATCGGTGATGGTACTTCATTTATTAAATAGCCGCTAGGGACCTTTGATAAAAATTCGTAGATTATATGTTTTTGTTTTCCGTCAGAGTAACTACCACATGCTAAATTACACTCGAGTACAATACTACCAATGCTTGTTATGTTAACCAAATGCTGAGAATAATGCCATTTATTTGGTTGCAAAACAACATTATCAAAACCAAGTATCTTACCAATCGAATCAGTACGTGTTAAATCAATAGCCTTATCAGAATGAATTTCAATCTTCATAGTATTTACATTTGCACATATAATAAGTTTATTCTTCTTCTTCTCATCAATATTCAATTTATTCTTTAAAAATTTTATAATATCCTCAACTTCATATGCACCTGTATCCAGCTCAATTAATCTATCACCATATTTGAAGCTGGAATTTGTTCCTTTGTTAACGTTTGCAATACTATTGTAGCTACAAAAATTAATCAATCCAATTTCCCATTCACGATTTTTATCCAATTCTATGATTTCTTGTGAATGTTTGTAGAGGTTACTTGTGTTAGATCTTAATGTAATAACAACCATCTTGTAATGTGTGTGTGTTCAGCACAAACACTTAATTACAACTGATTTGCAAGAAACAATAATGTAAGATGACCACAAAAATCACTATTTAATGGTTGCATGTGCTCTACATTATAAAATATATTTACTCCAATCTCTTTTTTCCAATATTTGTCCAATTCGTATGGCGGTTGTAAATTTCCAATTGGATCAAAATACCAAACATTGGATCCGACTTTTTTATATGCAACCCAATGTGTACCATCCTTGCTTTCCCTCGCTAAATTCACAATGGCATTCTCGTTTTTTAGAATTTTTTTGGGTAATGCATCTAGCATATATATACCTCTTAGCCGAATCTGTAATAATTTCAACCAATTAATCAAATCATAATTACTCAATTCTCCTTCAATATCCATGTCTTCTTCTTCTTCCTACTCTCCTTTGTTGTTCTACGTTTCTTAACTTGTTTTTGGGGGAATAAACTCACTCCATATGATGATGGTGGTTGTGGAGGGGGTGGAATTAAAACTCTCCCCCCACTAGTTATTTGAGGAAAAGGCTTCAAAAAATAGGGGATGTTTCACAGAGACAAGTTCTCACAGAGACAAGTAGTGTTTTTGAACGATATTAGTGTCACAGAGACAAGTTTCACAGGAGCAAGTATTTTTATAAATGGCAGTCTCACAGGAACAAGTTCCCACAGAGACAAGCAGTTTCATAGAGACAAGGTCTCCGTCCAAAGTAGTAGCGCTATAAGTGGCAGTCTCACAGAAGCAAGTTCCCACTGGATCAAGGTGTTTCACAGAAGCAAGGTCAGTGTCATAGAGACAAGGTAGCGAATGTAGGAAGAAGTTAGGCGTGTTGCCTACATCTGAACTTGAAGGCACTCCATTATTTGTTCTAGTAAATTGAATGTCTGCTGTTTTTTAATCATGCAGGTATATGATTATGATTGAAGGTTTATCATATAAGATAGGGATGGGTTGGTAACCTATTAGAATTAGATAGAAGATAACTTAAATAAATAAATTGAGTTCTATGCAAATGTAATATATTTCTACCAAACTCCAAGATAACTATTCCAATATATCTAATACGTATATATATAACCTTCAACCCGAAAGAATAATCAATATGAATATGAAATGGAATATATAAAAGCCAAATAGCCTACCACTGACCTATTCATCACCCCTTCTTAAAAACCACATGGCCAAAATGGTTTTTCATTATAATTCCTTCTTTCCTAATATATTGTTTATGCTTTTGTACTCCTGAGCAAAGCTCGGTCCCCGATATTATGAGCTAATCATCTCTTCTTTTTCCGAGCTGCGGTCTCGAATTGTAAATTCAAATTGATATAATATTAACTTCAGACAGTCACAGAGTAAAGCTGCGTCAACACCAATAGACTCTATAGATTCTATTAGATTGAACATAACTTATCATACACATGATGAACATATGTGTTTTTCATGTGCCGTTCAATCTATAATAATCTGTGAGGATTAAGTTATTAGCATTTTGTTAATAACTTTGGTGTAAACGCAGCTTTAGATGCCAAGATTTATCATGGCATTCCGAGTTACGGATGATAATGTCAATGAAAAATTCATTTTCCTCATGAAATCTTTCCCATAAAAAATTTAACAGATTGTTTTTCTACAAGTGTCTCTACATGTTACAAAATGAAAATCCCAGTAAAAAACAAAAAGTGCCACTTGATAATTCCCATATCATCTTTTTAATCGTAGCTCTGATTCAACTGAGCAATAGGCTAACTTTCTGAACTTACTGAGTTAATAAAGTAACATTTAAAATTATCATAAGCGCAATGGGACTTGGGATTCCATCAATTCAGAATAAGTATTATACCGGTATTCATTTTTACAGGATTGAAGTAGTGCAACATTTAGATTAGCACACCAATAGATTTTATTTGTAGCGGAGTGAGTTCATTACTTTCATATCAAAGTTCTACTTTTTCCATTATGATATAGTATATTGACGACTACTGCAAAACAATGTCTGGTAGCCCTGGTAATGTAATGTAATGAAATGTGATGGTATGGTTGATTGGAAGTCTCCAACCAGCCTGATCAGATTTCTTAGTGGGGCCATTGGCAAACATTTTAAAAAAGCCCTGATATTATTACAATGACTTTATTCCTAGTAGATAGAATTTCTAGTAGATGGCTGAATATTCTCATTACCACATTGCAAAGGATGTTCAGTGAGGTCTACTGTTATCTGGACTACTAGAGTATTGTAACTCCTAATGTCAGATTGAGTAAGAGCTTGAAATTTATTCCTATCTAGTGTACTCCATGTTCAATAATCTGCCTTTATCTTATATTAGAAGAAACTTGCCTCTGAATAAATTAAAAAACGCACTAAATGTAATTCTGAATGAAAATGCTTATTGTTCCGTAAATTAATTTTCAAATTGTTGAAAATGTGATATTCAGTGCTGTGAGATTATAAATAGTTTATGTCTTTTTTCAATGTATGACTTAATTTATTCAATTGTACTGGGTGATGATAATTATGACTTGATAAGACTGATTTGATGAATGATTACACTATTCATAAGATGACTACTAAGATATTATGAATTGAATTGCTCATTTATTGTATAACAGACTATAAGCTGAATTCTTTAGACTAGGCCTATTCGCCTAATCTACATCCAAATTGTTTGTATTTATCGGTCAATATATTTCTTATTCCTAGACGCCAGCTAAGAAAGGGGTTTCAATTTCGTAGAATAAGCACGTAATTCAAAACTGTGTGTTTTTCAAAAGATGTTGTGATTTCAAATTCAAATTTCGTTTATCACACACATAGGCTATACGAGAATTGAGAATTAATGAGAAAGTGTCCCGGAATAAGGTTGATGATTTTTGTTCTTCTGTATTTATACTAAGTCACATACTTATCAGTGATGGCTCTCAAACTGTAGGTTTATTATTAAATAAAGAGTTTGGAGCACCAGAAAAATGGGATTATATTTTATTATAATAGATATTCAAAATTACGTTTCCAACCCACAATTATTGTCATGTCCTTAAAGTTACTGAAAACCATATCGGTTGGGACTAATCAAGGTTTATTTAGGGTGGTTTTAATTATTAGTTTATGTGTTACAAATAGTTCACCTAGATTTAGATGGCAATTGAAACATTATTGATCTAACTAAAGCATGATAATGGTGTCAAAGACAGAAATCTGCGTTTTAATTCATTATCATGTGAGAGAGAGAGAGAGAGAGAGAGAGAGAGAGAGAGAGAGAGAGAGAGAGAGAGAGAGAGAGAGAGTGAGCCCGAAGGAAAGGGTATGTGTAAGAGAGTGATGTGGTTGAGTGGGAGTGACAGAGTTCGATATATTATATGCTATATGGTGGGTGAGGAATAATAGTGTGTCCCTTACGCTACACTCACAGATATATATAAATATATATATATACAGGGTGATTCTTAATTATGGTAAAAAAAATTCAATACGTGATAGTGGAGGTAAAAATAAGAGAAAAAGTTCTTATAAACATAGATCCATAAACGCTTCATAAGCGAGCTATACAGGGTGAAAGATTTCGCCCGGAATTCAGTTCCTCTGATGTAATACACCGATGCTGAATTGTTTGGGGACTAGTTCTTGGAAAACTTATGCTGGATTCATATGGAAAAATATCTGGAAAATTGAATAAAACTAGTCTGGAAGCTGTAGTGTGAGTAGTTTTTGAGAAAAAAGTTGAAATATGCAAAAAATCTGAGTAGAAAAGCACAGACTTCTACGTTTGATGCCTAATGACTTTCTTTAATAACCAGTAAAAAAATAATTTTTCGCAATAAAAATGGTAGAGAATTTAATTCTGAAAAGAATCATTCAAGCTGTGTAAACTAAATTTGAATAAAAGTTGAATGAAACGTATTATTAC